>NC_092177.1:25372664-25582664 GCF_045791955.1 Oncorhynchus clarkii lewisi
TTATTGAGGAGAGGAGAGGACAGGAGAGGGTGAGGGGGAGAAAATGTTAACACTGAAGTAAAAAAGGAAAGATGTGAAGGTGCGAGTGTTAAGAAGGGTGGGGTGGGTTGTGAGGGAAGAGAACAGCCAATGTTTTCTTCAACACAACACATTTTCATTGGTCAGCGAGAACGGTATGGAAGCAAACATACCAATACGTTTTGATTTACAACCGAACCATCAACTCAGTTTGACCGTAGATTGACCGCTGGACGCAGACAAAATGCTGATACAAGCAGGTCCAACAAATCAATAGGGAAGTGTGTGTGTGCGTGCGCCTGTGCGTGCGCCTGCCTGGCTCTGTCCTAAATGGATTAGATTAGAATGTGGTTCTGTAGTTCTCCTAAAATATATTAGGTTTATCCTCTCCTCTCTCAGAATGAATATACTGTAATAAGTGTCACAGCTGTCTATGTGAGTACTGTGCTGTGGATTCTGTTTAGAGCTGTCCATGTCTGTGTTGCACACTGTGTCCTGACTCTGTGTGTGTGTGTGTTGGCTGTGAACAGTGTGTTGATTAAATCTCTGTGTGTGATCCTGCAGGTGCATGAATACCTCCGCAGCAAGCTTTGCTCCCTGTACGAGAACGACTGCATCTTCGACAAGTTTGAGTGTGTCTGGAACGGCTCAGACAGGTAGATGAAGTGTGTGTGTGTGTGTGTGAGAGAGAGAGAGAGAGAGAGAGAGAGAGAGAGAGAGAGAGAGAGAGAGAGAGAGAGAGAGAGAGAGAGAGAGAGAGAGAGAGAGAGAGAGAGAGAGAGAGAGAGAGAGAGAGAGAGAGAGAGAGAGAGAGAGAGAGAGAGAGAGAGAGAGAGAGAGAGAGAGAGAGAGAGAGAGAGAGAGTTTGTGAGTGGCTCTTCTAATCCGTTATTTGTTGCTCTGGGAATGAATGTCTGTGCTCATGGCGTTATTCAGCACAAGGGCAGAATAGGACATTCTCAAGGACCTAGGCACATTGACTTCCTTTGTCTCCTCTCAACTCTTCTCTCTCTCTCCCTCCATCCCCCCTCTCCCAGTGTGATCATGACTGGGGCCTACAACAACTTCTTCCGGATGTTTGACCGGAACACCAAACGCGATGTGACCCTGGAGGCGTCCAGGGAGAGCAGTAAGCCCCGGGCCGTGCTCAAGCCTCGCCGCGTCTGCCAGGGCGGGAAACGACGCAAGGATGACATCAGCGTGGACAGCCTGGACTTCACCAAGAAGATCCTGCACACGGCCTGGCACCCCACGGAGAACATCATCGCCATCGCTGCCACCAACAACCTGTACATCTTCCAGGACAAACTCAACCAGGAGATGCATGGCTGAGAGAGAGAGAGAGCAGGATGCTGGAGACATACACACACACACACTGATGCACACATTCATTCAGACAGTAAGGCAAGCAAGAACATGTAACATATGCACACACACACACACACACACTCTCTCTCTCTCTCTCTAGATGACAGGGAGACGCTGTAAAGACACACTCCACAGTTCTCAGTGGATGGACCGGTCCACACTTGGACCAGACAGGGGGAGCTGGATAACCCAATAAGAATGATGCTGGATTATGGTTTATGGAATTCTAAATCATGGATGTGTTGACTGTTGACCTATGGATTGTGGCTGATCTGATGGTGTTTGTTTTGCTATTGGTCATTTTTGCATTCTGAGGGGTTTGACCCCTTGACAGGAGGAGCTTTCACATGTGTCTGCCTTTTTCTGATCATCTGCCTCTTCCTCTCCTTCCCCTTCCTCCTCACTCTGTTTCTGTACATGTCTGTGCTCAGTCCTCTCCTACAGTCTGGACTGATTCTTGACGTTAGTGTAAAAACCCTTTGTGGTTCCTGGTGGTAACTAGTGGAAATGTTTGCGGAATGTTTGAAGTCTAATTATAGTTTTTTTGTTAAATCATGTTACATGATTTGAATGATCATTAACGATGATGGTAAAAGTGATGACAATGACAGTTAATGGTACACGAGACATTAGTCAGTAGGACATTGGGTTCCACAAGGCTGCCTGTCACCCCTAGGTGACATTTAATCCTGATGTTTCAGTTGACTGTGAAGAGTGCTGGGGAACTTGGCT
The DNA here is from genome assembly GCF_045791955.1 of Oncorhynchus clarkii lewisi. Lineage (NCBI taxonomy): Eukaryota > Metazoa > Chordata > Actinopteri > Salmoniformes > Salmonidae > Oncorhynchus > Oncorhynchus clarkii. The sequence goes on from NC_092177.1 coordinate 25,374,783, forward strand.
GTGTCGTGCTACTTTGCAATGAAACACAAGGAATGAAGCAAAAATCAAGTCCAACAATCAAGCAAAAAATATGCTGCATGATGGATTTTGTTGTTGTTGTTTATATACATTTACTGGCTGCCTTTCTAACCATAAACAGGCTGTAAAAAGGCTTCTGGAGCTCTGCCTCTACACAGCACTAGTTACCATAGACAACAACAAAGAGCTCTCCTTTTGTTTGTGTTTACCGGACACAAAAAGCATGTTTACCAGTGTTCAGTTTTACGGTGTACATTTGAAATGAAGCCCAAATAATACATCGTTTTACATGAAGATACTGAACCAGAGGTATGGGGAATGTTTTATCAACGTTGTAATCTAAACCGTTAAAGGAATGTTTTATCAACGTTGTAATCTAAACCGTTAAAGGAATGTTTTATCAACGTTGTAATCTAAACCTTTAAAGGAATGTTTTATCAACGTTGTAATCTAAACCTTTAAAGGAATGTTTTATCAACGTTGTAATCTAAACCTTTAAAGGAATGTTTTATCAACGTTGTAATCTAAACCTTTAAAGGAATGTTTTATCAGGGTTGTAATCTAAACCTTTAAAGGAATGTTTTATCAACGTTGTAATCTAAACCTTTAAAGGAATGTTTTATCAGGGTTGTAATCTAAACATTTAAAGTTATGTTTTATCAGGGTTGTAATCTAAACATTTAAAGGAATGTTTTATCAACGTTGTAATCTAAACTGTTAAAGGAACGTTTTATCAACGTTGTAATCTAAACATTTAAAGGAACGTTTTATCAACGTTGTAATCTAAACCTTTAAAGGGCCTGAATGGTATCTGCTGTATGTTCAACTATTTTTGACATTTCTAGGTTTGTTGTTTCGGATAAAGAACCAAGAGTGCAGAGCCGATCATCTCTGATGATGGTGTTCATGGCAACAAGAGAGAGATGATTAAACTCTTCCCTCTTAGCCTTTCAACAAATTCAGAATTGTTTTGAGAAGTTATTGTTAACTTGTGTATTTTTTTAACATCTGTCACTTGTGTTTGATTTCATGTCCTGCTGCCCTGGCATTGATTCACATATTTTGTGTTCATGTATTTTCAACGGGAAAAAAATCTCATGAACAATTACGAATATGTTAATGTTATTTTTTTTCTGAATAAAGATTTCAACAATATTGCATCCTATGGGTTAGGGTTAGGCTGTGGTGTCTTTCAGCAGCAGCAGCAGCAGCACCACTTCCAGCAGCATACCACCCTGCATACCACTGCTGGCTTGCTTCTGAAGCTAAGCAGGGTTGGTCCTGGTCAGTTCCTGGATGGGAGACCAGATGCTGCTGGAAGTGGTGTTGGAGGGCCAGTAGGAGGCACTCTTTCCTCTGGTCTAAAAAAATATCCCAATGCCCCAGGGCAGTGAATGGGGACACTGCCCTGTGTAGGGTGCTGTCTTTTGGATGGGATGCTAAACGGGTGTCCTGACTCTCTGAGGTCATTAAAGATCCCATGGCACTTATTGTAAGAGTAGGGGGGGTTAACACCCCAGGGCAGTGAATGGGGACACTGCCCTGTGTAGGGTGCTGTCTTTCGGATGGGATGTTAAACGGGTGTCCTGACTCTCTGAGGTCATTAAAGATCCCATGGCACTTATTGTAAGAGTAGAGGTGTCCTGGCTAAATCCCCAATCTGGCCCTCAAACCATCACAGTCACCTAATGGCTCATTCATCCCCCTCCTCTCCCCTGTAACTATTCCCCAGGTTGTTGCTGCAAATGAGAACGTGTTCCCAGTCAACTTACCTGGTAAAATAACAGATAAATAAATTAATAAAAATGTAACTTATGTAGCTGTTAAATCATCAATTCCAATATGATCACTATTCAACCAGTTAACATTGATGTATAGTGAGTGCTATTAATTTATTAATTGCTGTTTGTGTACTTTATAGGAGTGTAGCTGCAACATTAGTCTTCATATGGATCAATATATTTGAACTAGATCACTGAAACAGTCCCGAGGTGGATGAGTCTCTGTGTTGTAGTCTTGACCACCACCTAGTGGTAATACAATGTCATTACAACAATGAAGCCAAATCCGAACTTTGTATGTGTGATTGCAATAACCCTTCAGGAAGGAAAGGTTTACATTTTCATGGTTGGTTTATTGGTCACGGTAGAGTAGAGGATTACAATAGTGACATCACATCTTGTGACAGTGACCTTATCATTAGAGGCCTGCTGCAGACTGGAACTGTGGGATCAGATCAGAATAGAACCCAACACAGTAGGGAGGGAGAGGAGGGGCAAAAATCTATTTGGACACAAGTGCACTTTGATACAGGTCAACTATCGGAGGTTGAATATGTCATTCTCTGTAAAGAGAAACGCTGACAGGATTTCAGTAGCCTATGCGCTGCTAGGTTAATGTGGCATCAGAACTATTTACCAATGTGATTTGAATAGACAGGGCACTTAATATTCACAACAAGAAGGGTATCAACATGACAATGATTAAAGCTCAATATTTAAGGAGACAACTGGAACAGTTTAAATACATTTGTTTCTCCATCATGATCTTATAATGAAAAACTATTTAAGAAAACAAAAAAACATTCAACAACTGTACAATACTTTACAAGTACCTAAAATGAAACTGAATTAAGGCCTCAAACTGTTAAAAAAAGGCAGTTCATTTTGAAAACACAATTCATTAGTAAAACACAAACACTATTGAGTATTTTAAATGTAGTTAAAAAAGTCCTACTTTTACTTCATATGTAGACTAAGTCAAACAACAGACAAAACAATGTACGGTAAGGCCTAGATTCAATCAGATCGTTAACCAGCGGATGTTTTGGCGGTGTCGGAGGTGGAACTGCGTTGGAGCTGTCAAATCAGTGAGCGGCTGCTCTTGATCATTGTCACGAAGTCCCACCCGTCACACCCTTCCCACCCGTCACACCCTTCCCACCCGTCCCATCCGTCACACCCGTCACACCCTTCACACCCGTCCCATCCGTCCCACCCTTCCCACCCGTCCCACCCTTCCCACCCTTCACACCCTTCCCACCCTTCACACCCTTCACACCCGTCACACCCTTCCCACCCGTCACACCCTTCCCACCCTTCACACCCGTCACACCCTTCCCACCCGTCACACCCGTCCCACTCACGTTAGAAGTTCAGAATGAGAACGTGAAGGCCATATAGAAATAATTACGCTCAAATTGAAAAATCATTCAACTAAATAATGAGGATTTCAATCAGCCTAAATGAGGTGTGGATTACGTCTCATATTCCAGTGTCCCAACTTGTAAAACAAAGCTGCATGGGATTTATCTTAATGAGACTCCATACAGCCAATGGCAAGGTATAATACCAGGAGCCGCTTGTGGATTTGACAGCTCTAACACAGTTAAGCGGGTGTTGGCTAGTGCGAATATGATAGAATTTAGCCATTAGTGTCATGGATGCAAACAGCAGGCCTATGTGGATGAATGGCATGCAGAATTAGACATTTGGACTGCATGTCAAGAGCAAGTCAATAAGATTATTGGCCACAATGTTGATCGGCATTGTCCCACACACTTACTCAAACGTTGACAGACCGAAAACACTGGCTATGAATGAGGAGGTTGAGGTGGTGTGTATTTATGTGGAAGTGATTGTGTTTGAGGTGTATGAAAGTGTAAAGTTAGTGTAAATTGTCTCCCTCCTTTGTAATCCAGTGGTTTCTTTATGTTATGTGATATTATCCTATCCCACTATGACTCAGCAGCTATGAAAACACACACACACTATAAACACACACCCATAGTTTAGCCATATGCACAATTCAACTATGATTCTAAGCTGGTTTTACTAGTCTACACTAGGGGCTCATAGAGCAGACACACACACGCACATGCACACACACACACACCACTAGAAGCAATTGAACCGCGGTACTGGAACTCCAGCATAGTCTTACTGACAAACCTTTATGTGATTGTGTGTATATTCCCAGTGTACACTCCACATAGTGTACAGTCCTCTGCATTTATCCACCACTAGCCTTGGTCTATTCCTCCTCTGCCCTGTGTGGTCTGGGTCTCAGTGTCCTGCTTCAGCCGTGCGGTGAGGAAGGGGTTGAAGAAGAAGTCAAAGGCAAACTGCAGTGCCCCCTGGGCCGTGTGCCTCCAGTCGTGTTCTATCTTATACTGCCTGCCGCTGGGCACTCGGGCGTCCGCACACATCAGACAGTGGATGGCCTTCAGCTCAAACACAGGCCACTTAGAGCCCAGGCGTCCCTCCAGAACCGTACTGAACTCTACCAGGCTCCCAGCGCTCAGGTGCAGCAGCACTGGGCCAAACTCACTACTGGCCTTCAGGACGATGTCCTTTGTGGCGTCCTCGTCCTCTATGATGGTCCCGTTCTTACTCTTCCTCTCCAGGGGCATGCCCAAGGTCACCTCGAACTTGTGGCGGTCGAAGTGCTTCACGTGGCACTCGTGCTTGGCCAGCTTTTTCAGTTTGCATAAGGGGTCTTCTGGAAGAGGTGCGGGAAGGGCCTGGTGAGGGGCAGTGGGGTCGGTGGTGTTTTCACAGAGGGGATAGGCCTCACCATAGAGACATCTCATCCAGTTCCCTACGGACACAGGAAGTAGGCCGATGACGGACTGGGCTCCGTTCTCGATGTCGGTAATGCGGGCGTATTTGAAGCGTCCTGTCCAGGTGACCCGGTGGCCCTCCAGGTGAGAACACAGGATCTGGGTTTGGGCCATGTTGTATTCCTTCCAGGCCTTGGGCCCACACAGGTTACTGTACTCCGGCCACGTGAGGGTGGAGTTATACACCTGTTCAACACACATTCACATTTGGTTCAACTTTATTTTGAGATTGTTAATGTATTCCATTTAACGCTTTTCATACACTTACTGTATTCTTTATGTTGTTACATTTGAACACTGTAAATAGTACTCTGATGTAAATAGTACTCTGTTGTAAATAGCACTCTGCTGTAAATAACACTCTGCTGTAAATAATACTCTGCTGTAAATAATACTCTGCTGTAAATAATACTCTGATGTAAATAGTACTCTGCTGTAAATAACACTCTGCTGTAAATAATAATCTGCTGTAAATAATACTCTGCTGTAAATAGTACTCTGTTGTAAATAGCACTCTGCTGTAAATAACACTCTGCTGTAAATAATACTCTGCTGTAAATAATACTCTGTTGTAAATAGCACTCAGCTGTAAATAACACTATGCTGTAAATAATACTCTGCTGTAAATAATACTCTGCTGTAAATAATACTCTGCTGTAAATAGTACTCTGCTGTAAATAATACTCTGCTGTAAATAGCACTCTGCTGTAAATAGCACTCTGTTGTAAATAGCACTGATGTAAATAGCACTCTGTTGTAAATAGCACTCTATTGTAAATAGCACTCTGATGTAAATAGCACTGATGTAAATAGCACTCTGTTGTAAATAGCACTCTATTGTAAATAGCACTCTGATGTAAATAGCACTCTGTTGTAAATAGCACTGATGTAAATAGCACTCTGTTGTAAATAGCACTCTATTGTAAATAGCACTCTGATGTAAATAGCACTATGTTGTAAATAGCACTCTGTTGTAAATAGCACTCTGATGTAAATAGCACTCTGATGTAAATAGCACTCTGTTGTAAATAGCACTCTGATGTAAATAGCACTCTGTTGTAAATAGCACTCTGTTGTAAATAGCACTCTGATGTAAATAGCACTCTGTTGTAAATAGCACTCTGTTGTAAATAGCACTCTGATGTAAATAGCACTCTGTTGTAAATAGCACTCTGCTGGAAATAGCACTCTGCTGTAAATAATACTCTGCTGTAAATAATACTCTGCTGTAAATAGCACTCTGCTGTAAATAGCACTCTGCTGTAAATAATACTCTGCTGTAAATAGCACTCTGCTGTAAATAGCACTCTGCTGTAAATAGCACTCTGTTGTAAATAATACTCTGCTGTAAATATCACTCTGCTGTAAATAGCACTCTGCTGTAAATAATACTCTGCTGTAAATAGCACTCTGCTGTAAATAGCACTCTGCTGTAAATGGCACTCTGCTGTAAATAGCACTCTGCTGTAAATAGCACTCTGCTGTAAATAATACTCTGCTGCAAGCAATTAGATCTGTTTCTGTCATTCTGTTGTTCTTTACTATGTAAATATGCTAGAACCTGTATTTTGTTTTAATTAGCGCTTTGGGCATAATGTAGCATAATATAGTAAACTACTTCTTGTGATTACCTTCATGCCTTCTGAGCGGTAGACATACATCCAGCAGAACATCATCAAAGCACTTAGCCACACCAGGATGAGCTTCACTACGCTGCTCCGTGACAGGAACCGCGCCACCACCAGCGGGTTCAGGCTGAACCGCATCCACATCCGCAACACAAACGGGACCGTGCAAACAGTCAGAGTCACCAGCATCTTGGTGATCTCCAGAGCCATGAACCACTGGAGGACCTTGAAGAGCAACAGGGCCGCCAAGCCCAAGGTGAGGACAGGCAGTGCGAACAGGAAGAGGAGGTAGCCTGCACAGGTCCGAATCAGACCGATGGTGGAGGAGGAGTGGAGCAGGGCCAGGCAGAGCTCACACCAGACGAAGCAGACCATGTAGGGTACGAGGCAGAGGTAGGTGCCCCTGAAGCCTCTCCGCTGGGCCATGCGGAACAGCAGGTAGATCAGGTGCCCGTAGAGAAGACACGGCACGCCCACGTTCAGCGCCACCATCTCCCCTAGCGGCACCGTCACAAACGTTGTGCCTAACACCCGCAGGAACCAGACACTATCAGGTAATAGTTGTGTAAGGGCACAGACCCCCGATAACACCTCTGTGAGCAGGGCGCGGCGGGCGAAGAGCTCAGCGGAGGCTTGGAGGCTGAGGAAGGAGGTGACGGTGAAGAACAGAGCCACGGTGGCCAGCTCGGAGCAGGGGATCCAGGTCTTGTCAGCCACGGGGAAGGAGAAGACCACAAAGACCACTGACAGCAGGAAGTAGAGGTAGGGCTCCAGGTGGGTCCAGCCGAAGTTAGTCTCAGCTTGCTCTAGGTCCAGGCCGGGCTCAAAACGTAACAGCAGTTCTGTAAGGGCCCGGAAGTTCTCCCACGCCTTGGAGTTCTGGAAGAACAACACCAACAGCTCTTTACACACTGAACAATCATTATACAATGGGTGGTTTGGAATTCCCATTGTTAGAGCCTCTCCTGCCCATGATATATGAGACAACATACACATGGCCACGTTCATATAAAGTGGCATCGTTTACATCGTTACCTAGCAACCCACTACCACTACTACTTTTAAAACTACCTGTAAGTCATCATTGAGTTCTGGAAGAACAACACCAACGGCTCTTTACAGAACAAGAACAACACCAACAGCTCTCTACAGAACAAGAACAACACCAACAGCTCTTTACAGAACAAGAACAACACCAACAGCTCTTTACAGAACAAGAACACCGACAGCTCTTTACACACTGAACACACACATCCTATAGCTGTCATGGAATAACTTTTTACATACTGTCATGGGATTACAGTTACATACTACTAACCATTTTCATTCTGTTTTCCAAGAAAACACCAAAGGTCAAGTACTCCCTAAATGAGAGTACTTGCTAGTATTTTACAGGTTATCCTCTTTCAGTTCCTCTGTTCTAAGGCCAGAGCCGTGTGAAGGGTATCCCACCTGGAAGACGCGCAGTGTGCAGATGACCATGGAGAACAGGGACAGGTAGAAGATGAGCAGGGGGATGAGAAAGATGAAGAAGTCGATGGTGAGGTTGCTGATGATGAAGAAGAAGATGAGAGCGTTGATGTGGTGCGTGGGGATGAGGGCACTGAGCCACTGCATGCCTGCCCGGGATGCCCAGTTAATCAGGTGCTCCTTGATCTCCAACAGGGCGTGTAGGGGGAACTTCAGCACCTAGGGGAGAGGCAGTGGGGAGAGAAAGGGAAGTGGAGAGGGAGTGACAGAGAGCGAGACAGAGAGACAGAGAGAGAGAGAGAGAGAGGGTAAATAGATGAGCAAGATAATTACATCTGTGTGTGAAGATGTTATGAACACATGCATTCCCAGAGAGATAAAAAGGTTCAGACCTTCTTGTGAAGGGGCAAGTCGTCTGGGTTCTTCACAGCTTCATCATCGTCATCGTCACCGCCGTCACCAGCCATAGTGGGAGAGGGGGGGATGCCCTGAGCGTACTTCTTAGTGGTCTCTACAAAGTCATCCAGACCCACGTCATAGCAACTGGCTGCAGAGACAAACACAGAGAGAGGTAGTCCTTACTCACTATTACATTACCTTTCCATTTGATTCTATAACACATAAACACACACCAACCTTTGCTGGTGACGAGGCTCTCCAGAACTCTCCTCTGTTTCTGCATGGAGCTGGATATGGGGCCCTGGGTGGCAGCGTCATCTTGGGATGGAGGAATTACAGAGAAACACAAAGTTTTTACTAATGTGCACCGTTTGGTAACATGATGCCTCGCTGTCTTAGACTCCCAAATAGCAACATCCACAAAGGGGCAATAGCAGAGGCTCTCTTGTTGTCTTCTCATTTGAGTTGAAAGTAAAGAAAAATCCCGTTTTGGTTGTCTCCCCTTGCTAGTTAGCTGGCTAACATAGCCAATGAGCTAGCTAGCCTTTTAGATTCCCACATCTCCATGTGAAATAATCCAATTTATAATTAAATAATATGCTCTGGTAAATATAATATTATTGTACTTGCCAGTGTAACCTACAACATTATCCCAGTTTGATATGCTGCTTGAATGTATTCGCTCTCATATCACAGCTAAAAATAGAATGTAAACAAAAAGCACATGGCTACAGCTGTTTTTACAGTAACAAAAATTGCCTAGAATCACGTACTTATTACTTCCAAACAAAGTACTTTTTGGGGGGGATTCTAATAACGATACAATGTTGTTTGGTTTATTGTTTGAACCGACGCTGAGATTATAGTTGGTTATCAAAGCAAAAACCGACGCTGAGATTATAGTTGGTTATCAAAGCAAAATATAGTTCTTATTAGATGCAGCAGTCTAATGCCAAGCTCAACCAAAACAGAACAATTTTGAAGTTGAAGTGATTGAGTGTATATTTGTGTCCATATACAGTACCAGTCAAAAGTCTGGACACACCTACTCATTCCAGGGTTTTTCTTTAGTAGTCACCTGGAATGCATTTCAATTAACAGGTGTGCCTTGTTAAAAGTTCATTTCTGGAATGTCTTTCCTTCTTAATGTGTTTGAGCCAATCACTTGTGTTGTAACAAGGTAGGGGTGGTATACAGAAGATAGCCATATTTGGTAAAAGACCAAGTTCATATTATGGCAAGAACAGCTCCAATAAGCAAAGAGAAACAGTCCATCATTACATGAAGGTCAGTCAATCCGGAAAATTTCAAGAACTTTGAAAGTTTCTTCAAGTGCAGTCGCAAAAACCATCAAGCCCTATGATGAAACTGGCTCTCATGAGGACCGCCACAGGAAAGGAGAACCCAAGCTGTATTTGGAATACCGATACTAACATATTGTATACTACATACTTAATGAGTATATACTACATACTATTAGTTAATTTTAGTATACTGTAAACGAACGGTATCCTTTCAGTTGAGCGTACTAGCTCGTCACCTGTCTACTGGAAGTTGATGCTGTTGCTATGCAACCTCTTGCTAGTTAGCATAACAAATGACATTTTACGACTTCGGATGGGTTCTTAAATTAAATTTGGAGTGCCAGAGTGCGCTCGTAAATTCAGAGCGCTGTCAGATTGTCCGTTTGTAAATTCAGAGCACACACTGGGCGCTTGGGCCGAGGAGTTGGGTTGATTTGAGCATTCTGACCTAACAACGGCAGTCAAACACCCAAGCTAACGTTGGCTAGCTTGCTAGCTACTTACAGACATAAATGAGACCACTCTGACCATTTTACTCGCCCTAGCAGAGATGGTTAGGCAGTTGTCATGTTATCTAGAGTGTTGGTGACTAACTGTGCTGCTGGAAACAATTTAATTACACTTTTTTCCCAGACGTTTACTGACATCGGCCACATTCAATGGATGTTGAACGCTCGTAAATGCACTTTTCTGCGCTCTGGTACACTCAGACGAGTGCTCTGAAATCTGAGTAGATTGCCGGAGTGAATTTACGGAACCACCAGAATGTCCATTGAGAACGCACAACGACTTTTCCATTCAGCTAAACTAAGAGTGACGGGAATAATCAAGTCAACAAACGTTGGGTAGTTAGTTAGCCTATAGTTAATATACTGGCAAGTTTGATGTATAAGTAGCCAACTAACGTTAGGTAGCTAGCTAACATACCGGTACATACTGCTGTAATGATATGCTATGTGGTTCTAACGACAGTGTAGCTTTCAAATTGTCAGCCAACATAATGTGTAAGGTAACTTATTTGAAAAGTCATTAGTTTATTTCATTCCTCAACATTTTCTTAACATTTGTCATAGTTAGTTAAAGCAATGAATTAGTTTGCTCCCTCGTACTTCGGCCGCATATTTTCCGCCATTTTCTTCAAATCTGAAAATGATGTCAAGCCACGCCCTTTTCCTGAAAAATTGCGTCATGGGCCCTAAAGTACGAAATAGTGTCCTCTGTATACTTCATATTTTAGTGAGTTTAGTACGACATCCGGATGCTTTTCGCATACTAACTATATGCATACTATGACCAATAAGCATACTATATTCCTAATTCACATCACAAATACTACAGTTAGTGCTGTTAGTATGAGTATTCGAACACAGCTCCAGAGTTACCCCTGACCATAGTTTGCTTTGTATGTTTCTATGTTTTGTTTGGTCAGGGTGTGATCTGAGTGGGCATTCTATGTTACAGGTCTAGTTTGTCTATTTCTATGTTTGGCCTGATATGGTTCTCAATCAGAGGCAGGTGTTAGTCATTGTCTCTGATTGGGAACCATATTTAGGTAGCCTGTTGGGTTTTGTGGGTGATTGATCCTGTCTCTGTGTTTGCACCAGATAGGGCTGTTTTGGGTTTTCACATTTCTTGTTTTGTTAGTTTGTTCATGTGTAGAGTCTTTATTAAAGAACCATGAATAGAAACCACGCTGCAGTTTGGTCCGCTCCTCCTTCGACACAAGAAAACCGTTACAGCTGCAGAGGATAAGTTCATTAGAGTTACCAGCCTCAGAAATTGCAGCCCAAATAAATGCTTCACAGAGTTCAAGTAACAGACATCTCAACATCAACTGTTCAGAGGAGATTGTGTGAATCAGGCCTTCATGGTCGAATTACTGTAAAGAAACCACTACTAAAGGACACCAATGAGAAGAAGAGAATTGCTTGGGCCAAGAAACGAACAATGGTGTAAATCTGTCCTTTGGTCTGATGAATCCAAATTTGAGATTTTTTGTTCCAACCGCCGTGTCTTTGTGAGAACGGATGATCATCGCATGTGTGGTTCCTACCGTGAAGCATGGAGGAGGAGGTGGGGGGGTGCTTTGCTGGTGACACTGTCTGTGATTTATTTAGAATTTAAGGCACACTTAACCAGCATAGCTACCACAGAATTCTCCAGCGATACGCCATCCCATCTGGTTTGGGCTTAGTGGGACTTTCATTTGTTTTTCAACAGGACAATGACCCAAAACACACCTCCAGGCTGTGTAAGGGCTTTTTGACCAAGAAGGAGAGTGATCGTGCTGCATCAGATGACCTGGCCTCCTCAATCACCCGACCTCAACCCAATTAAGATGGTTTGGGATGAGTTGGACCGCAGAGTGAAGGAAAAGCAGCCAACAAGTACTCAGCATATGTGTAAACTCCTTCAAGATTGTTGGAAAAGCATTCCAGGTGAAGCTGGTTGAGAAAATGCCAAGATTTTACAAAGCTGTCATCAAGGCAAAGAGTGGCTACTTTGAAGAATCTAAAACATTAAACAGTTTTTTGGTTACTACATGATTCCATGTGGATTATTTCATAGTTTTGATGTCTTCACTATTTATCTACAATGTAGAAAATAGTAAAAATAAAGAAAAACCTTTGAATGAGTAGGTGTGTCCAAACTTTTGACTGGTACTTTATGTCATGTCAGTGCTCAGTACAGTACCTGGCTCAGTGTTGACGTGTTCCACGTTCTCGAGCATCTCAGACACTGCCACCCTTCTCTTCTTCTCTGGGTTGAGCTTCCAGTACATGACCAGAGCAGCCTTCCTCACTCCTCTCTCAAATCTGGTCTCCGTACACAGCTTCTTCACCTCCTCAAAGTTCTCTGACGTGATGCCTAATGGTAACCACAAACTCAACCTTAATGCCTCAAAATAAACGCTATGCAATGAAACAATCAGTTCAACATTCCCAATGACAGTTGACTCATAGGTTCTTATCGCTTAAGTGCATACTCCATTTAATTGCACACTGTACTTTTTCAGATGCAATTCAAAAATATTATCTTGAATTGCTCTAGTTCGCCATACTGTTCCAGGGTGAAGTTTTCCCTAGGTACAGATCTAGGATCAGCTTCCCCTCCCCCAAATTGTAACCTTAACCATTAGTAGGGGGAAATGCTGAACTGATCTAAGATCAGAGTCTAGGGGTAACTACACCCTACACCTAACCATGCTTCCTGTTAGTGGTTTAGGCCGTGCCCCCTCACCTTTCCTGGTTGCTAGGCAGCGCTGTAGCATCTTGACTGCGTCCTTGCGGCCCTGTTTGGTGGCCTGCACCAGCCAGCTCACTGCTGTACAGTTGTTCACCTCCTCATCTCTCTCCTCAGCTAGGGCCAAGTAGTACCGGCCCATCTACACACAGACACAATATATATCACCTACAATATGTGCACATTCAATTAAACTTGCCAGATGTGGGATGATGCAAACAATTCTAATCACACTAAATTAATCTGCAGTTCTGTCCTTATGAAGACCCGTTGTAGTTCATATGTTAGGACTATTCATGTTTGCTCTGGTGGTCTCTCTGAGGTGGACTATGGGTAATACTCACCCTACTCTGGGCTTTGGCATCTCCAGACTTGGCCCTCTCCTCCAGCTCCTCCACACTCAGCTCCTCCTCTGGCTCCTCTACACAGAGACACAACACCCATCTATTCATCATGATGGTTATTGGCACAAGGTTATTACATGGTGACCGGCAGCATTGATACATACAGTAACAGATGTTGCATAGCATTTTAGGAACCAACAGATGCATACAGTATGACTCACACGAACAGTAGCAGTCTTGAGCAGTAGTGTTATTCATAGACAGATGCTAACTGCTCACAACAACTGTCACTGAACAGAGCCCACTTGAGTAGCGCCCCCCAGCCCCCCCAACAGACAGTCTCTCTAACCGTTACTGACACCTGTCCTTCTTCCTATCTCCAATACCGTTTGTGTATTTGTGAAGGAAACATCCATCCTTTTCAACATCAAATTCATCATCTCCAGCAACATCATCATCTGTTTTGGAGTCAAAGAGACAGCAGAAGATAAATGTTTCAGATGACATCATCTGTAATCACTGATGACATCATCTGATGTGTATGATCGTGATTTTAAAGAACTATGAGCAGGCAAAGGTTGGTCAAATGTGTTTCAGAGCCCTTGTTATACTATGTAGGCTAAGTGAGGTCTTGCTGTACTGTATAACGCTTCTAGAGGTGGTAAATCTGTGTTGTGTCACTAAGGAGCAGAGGGAACCGTCCGCATGTGCTGTGCTTCTACATCCATCCATCCATTCCATGCCATCGATTCCTGGCAGCATTGTGGACCTAGCCCAGCCCTACGCCTCAACCCTAAAATAACAGTTTAATAATAACAGCTACTCCTCGCCCCCTGGCACTGACACAACACCAACACGTTTATCAGAAATACGTGGTATGGTTATTATTGTTGTCTGAGCTTTGGTGTGTTGTAATGTGTTGTGTTGTGTTGTGCTGTAATGCGTTGTGTTGTGTTGTAATGTCTTGTGTTGTAATGCGTTGTGTTGTAATGTGTTGTGTTGTAATGTGTTGTGTTGTGTTGTAATGCGTTGTTTTGTAATGTGTTGTGTTGTAATGTGTTGTGTTGTAATGTGTTGTGTTGTGTTGTAATGCGTTGTTTTGTAATGTGTTGTGTTGTAATGTGTTGTGTTGTAATGTGTTGTAAAGTGATGTGTTATTTTGTAAAGTGTTGTGTTGTAATGTGTTGTGTTGTGTTGTAATGCGTTGTTTTGTAATGTGTTGTGTTGTAATGTGTTGTGTTGTAATGTGTTGTGTTGTGTTGTAATGCGTTGTTTTGTAATGTGTTGTGTTGTAATGTGTTGTGTTGTAAAGTGTTGTGTTGTAATGTGTTGTGTTGTAATGTGTTGTGTTGTAATGCGTTGTTTTGTAATGTGTTGTGTTGTAATGTGTTGTGTTGTAATGTGTTGTGTTGTAATGTGTTGTAAAGTGATGTGTTATTTTGTAAAGTGTTGTGTTCTTTTGTAATGTGTTGTAATGTTTTTGTGCTGTTATCACACCTGCTCCAGCTCTTCCCGCCTGGCACTCGAGGGCGCCAGGCTCCCCTGCATTACGCACTCCTGCCACCATCATTACGTACACCTGCCTTTTCCCGTCATACACATCAGCGTATTATTGGACTCACCTGGACTCAATCACCTGTTTATTACCTCCCCTATATTTGTCAGTTCCCCATCTCTGTTCCCTGCTGCTGCATTGATTGTCGATTGTCGTTGTTTTGCCCGTGTGCTAATGCTGTGCCTGTCTTGTTTCATGTCTGTTCTTCATTAAATGTTGACTCCCCGTACCTGCTTCTCATCTCCGTTGTCGGTCCTTACAGTTGCAGTGTAATGTGTTGTAATTTGTGTTGTAATTTGTTGTGTTGTAATGTGTTGTAATTTGTGTTGTAATAAGTTGTTTGTAATGTGTTGTAATAAGTTGTGTTGTAATGTGTTGTAATAAGTTGTGTTGTAATGTGTTGTGTTGTGTTGTAATGTGTTGTAATAAGTTGTGTTGTAATGTGTTGTAATAAGTTGTGTTGTGTTGTGTTGTAATGTGTTGTAATAAGTTGTGTTGTAATGTGTTGTAATAAGTTGTGTTGTAATACGTTGTGTTGTAATAAGTTGTGTTGTGTTGTGTTGTAATGTGTTGTAATAAGTTGTGTTGTAATAAGTTGTGTTGTGTTGTTTTGTAATTTGTGTTGTAATTTGTTGTGTTGTAATGTGTTGTAATAAGTTGTGTTGTAATTTGTGTTGTAATTTGTTGTGTTGTAATTAGTTGTGTTGTAATGAATGTGTTGTAATGTGTTGTAATAAGTTGTGTTGTAATGTGTTGTAATAAGTTGTGTTGTAATGTGTTGTGTTGTGTTGTAATGTGTTGTAATAAGTTGTGTTGTAATAAGTTGTTGTAATGTGTTGTAATAAGTTGTGTTGTAATGTGTTGTAATAAGTTGTGTTGTAATGTGTTGTAATAAGTTGTGTTGTAATGTGTTGTGTTGTAATGTGTTGTAATAAGTTGTGTTGTAATAAGTTGTGTTGTAATGTGTTGTGTTGTAATGTGTTGTAATAAGTTGTGTTGTAATAAGTTGTGTTGTAATGTGTTGTGTTGTAATGCGTTGTGTTGTGTTGTAATGTGTTGTAATAAGTTGTGTTGTAATGTGGTGTGTTGTGTTGTAATGTGTTGTAATAAGTTGTGTTGTAATGTGTTGTGTTGTAATGTGTTGTGTTGTGTTGTAATGTGTTGTAATAAGTTGTGTTGTAATAAGTTGTGTTGTAATGTGTTGTGTTGTAATAAGTTGTGTTGTAATGTGTTGTGTTGTAATAAGTTGTGTTGTAATGTGTTGTAATAAGTTGTGTTGTAATGTGTTGTAATAAGTTGTGTTGTAATAAGTTGTGTTGTAAAGTGTTGTAATAAGTTGTGTTGTAATGTGTTGTGTTGTAATGTGTTGTGTTGTAATGTGTTGTGTTGTAATGTGTTGTAATGTGTTGTGTTGTAATGTGTTGTGTGTGTGTGTGTGTCTTTTTGGCTGTACTCACCTGGCTGAGCTACTGAAGCCTGTCGTAGAGGGGTAGTAGGGGGGCTGACCGGGGTATCTCCAGCAGCACCAGCCCCCCTCCTCTCCTCAGCTGACCGGCGGGCAGCATTGAGCTGGGATCGTCCTGCCTGGGAGACAGGCCTGATGGGCTGCCGCAGGGGGGAGGCAGGAGGGGTGGAGAGTGAGGGCGAGGAAGGAGAGAGAGGGGGACCAGGATGAGAAGAGGAAGAAGATGAGACCGGAGAGGTCGGGACGGATGGGGTGGATATAGGCAGGGTCAAGGTGGGTCTAGTGCCTTGGGTAGATTTAGGGGTAGCTGGGGGAGGGGAGGTGGGGCCAGGTTTCAGGGTATTTGGGGTGCTGGGGGGTGATGGTTCCATGTCTGTAAGACAGAAGAGGATATCAAATAGTTTAAACTCGGCCTGGTGTAAATGACGTTTAACTTTTATAGATGGAGCTTTTCAGAATCATTCAAAAATCTTGTCAGTAATCAATCAAGGAAGGGACATCGATGCACGTGCCATCTGGAAGTGCGGGTCTGTTGACACAGCTGCAGCAGAGCGGCCAGGGGAGAGGAGAGAGTGAGTGGCCGCATTGTCAATGTGAGGAGGACACCTGGTGCAGTGACACAACAGCTGCATGACACACTCCGCTCTTCTGCTCCAATCATTTAACTCTCACTGTCTAAGGGAGCCCATAGCTTCCCTTCAGGGCAAAGTGCTAAGATATGTCTCTCAACCCCAAAACATAGCTCTGTGTCAGTTTCACTGCCTTACTTGTCCCGCAAATTGCCATATGGTCCAAGTTCAGCTATCCCAGCCAAACTCTAACCAATAAATTGCCTAAACACCATTCCTACTTCAGACAGCATGAAGATGCTAGCACAATAAGAGGAGGGTGACAAGCTGGTTGGCATGCAAGAGCTTGAGTGACCATGATGTGCTTTGCTGCAGTGCTGGGGATCTCCCCCAAGCCAATGAGTTCACCAGTAGGAAAGTCATTCAATAACATAGCTAATAAGCAAATGACACAGGTGAATCAAAGTTGGTGACCAGTTTAAAATCTAGTGGAAAACACAATAATATATTATACAAATATGCATTTACCAAATGTGTTTATCTATAGTGCCTTATGCAGACACTCGTTTTAAAATCTATTCTTCTGTCAACGACAAAGGAACCATAAATATGACCACGAGCTGGCAGTTCTGACTATGGTACAACCAGTGGTGGAAAAATGAGTTAAAAAAATACCTTAATAGAAAATGACTCAAGTAAAAGTGAAAGTCACTTAAGTAAAAGTCGAAAAGTATTTGATTTTAAATATACTTAAGTGTCAAAAGTAAACGTATGAATTATTTCACATTCCTTATATTAAGCAAACCAGATGGCACAATTGTTTTACATGTACGTTTTACAGATAGCCAGTGGCAAACCAACACTCGGACATCATTTACAAACAAAGCATTTGTGTTAGTGAGTCGGTCAGATCAGAGGCAGTAGATGACCAGGGATGTTCTCTTGATAAATGTGTGAATTGAACGATTTCCCTGTACTGCTAAGCATTCCAAATGTAACGAGTACATTTGGGTGTCAGGGAAAATGTATGTAAAAAATGACATTATTTTATTTAGGAATGTAGGGGGAGTAAACGTAAATATTTTCAAACATTGTAATATTAATGTAAAGTACAGATACCCCCAGAAACTACATAAGTAGCACTTTAATTTTTGATTTACACCACTGAGTACAGCATGTCCCAAACAAAAATGTCAGCGTTATTCTCTCACCTTTGCAGTCAAAGACTCAATCGGTGTTTCGTCTAGTCGATAAGACTCTGTTAGAAATGTCCAGTTTAAGTTGTTCAGGGCCTCGTCATCTCACTTTTGACAACCCCGTTCCACAAGCGCATCTGTGATCAAACTCTACTTATATGGATGAGGGAACTCCTTCAGCTCTACAGACATAATAAACGCCCACTTTCTACTCCGCCTATGATTGGACGTTGTCATTGACTCATTCGGTGTCTCTAAATGTCATTGGCTAACAGATACAAGAAGTCGAAACCATTTCCCGAGCTTTCTCTTTCAGCCATCATCAGTAGATAATCGAAATGCCTGTGGTTCAGAGAATACAGTAATTGGCTGATGACATTTGTACATATTTTCGTGGTTTGATGTGCCATAGCCTACATGCATCGATAAGCACCAAACCTCATACGTTCTGTTACGCTTAAAATTGTGAATGCTTCAGTCACACCATGTCATAAGAATTTACATTGTAAATGAATGTCCAGAGTCTTTCTCTTTTCATGTAAACGTTCCACTCAAATTTGCATAGCTCCTACCTCCCTGCTCGATTGCTCTTCCTGGTTACATCATTTGTTGTGGCTGTCTCCTTGGTCGCAGGTCTAAGTGCATTTCTAATATCCCGCAATGAACCTTGAGCTGCCGCTGAGCCCGGCGACAGTCGCAGAGGTATCTCCTATCTCCCTGCACGGGTTCGCTCTCGTCCCGGTGCCCAGCTTGGGGGCGGGGGGTGAACCGGGAAGCCGCGACATTGCACCTGGCTCTGGAGTGATACAGGTGTTGTGCCGAAAATCTCCCCCCTGACAGAATTCTCCCCCCCTCTTCTAATTTCCTTAATTTTGTGACTAGAGTCAAATACTTTATGTGGCACACATCAGAGTCAAACACTTTCTATAGAACAAACTGCACGGCAACCGAAATTAATTATTAATGTATGTGCGTTATTAAACATAGAGGGAGTGAAATGTTGGCAAGCAATAAACATTTCGGAACAAAACTATGGCTGAATTATTATCCTTACACTTTCAAAAATACTAGTCGAATAAGACATGGGAGAGATGACGAATTTTTTTCAAAGAGATTTATTTATAGACTAATACAAATCAGTAGCGGATTTAGGTACGGGCGACATGGGCAACCGTCCAGGGCGGGCGCAGGTGCTGAAATGGGGGTTCGCCCAGGGCGCCACATTGAAACAAATAGCCAAACCGAAAACTGCAGACAAAAATGGTTTCTGCTACTAAGATCAGTGAAACGTAGGCTAAACTGACAACAGAGTGAAGAGCAGAAATTTCAACTAGCAAGCAAGTCGCAGCAATGAAGAACGCGAAGGGGGGAGATTTTCGGCACAACACCGGCCGAGGATGGGACAACACCACCTGTTGCCTTGTCCGTCCAGAATGTGGATGATCAGCAGAGGTGGGTCGGGGATGCCAACCTTTTTTGGGGGTTACCACTTGTGGATCTGCCACTGCAATAGGCTACATTAAGACAAAAGGCCAATTCGGATGTTATTTCCCTTTGCAGTTAATTTCATAATGTGTTGACTCAGTTCTGATAACCATCTACTGCATTGTATTGCATTTAATTGAATTTAGCTTCTCAGAATTGTATGCGTCCCCACAGAGTCTGACCCTCATGGTACCAGTCAGTCCTATCTGGGTCAGTTGACCTCGGAGGCAAGACCTGAACTGCAGTCAGATGGTAAGAGCAGCCCATTTAAAACAATGTTAAACCTGCATGACTTTATATTGATGATGATTGTGTGTTCGTCTGCATATTCATAACAGCACCTCCACAGCCCCTCCTGCTCCAGGATGACATGTCATCTCTCCATACCAGTGTGGAGCTCCTCATAGGGGAATCCCACAGTCCTGCCACCCAGCCCCTGTCTCCCCTCCCTCCCCTGGGCCTGATGGTGTCCCTGGACCCCTGTCTGCATCTGGAGGAGGACCAGGAACCACTGGAGTTTCATACTCAGATTGAACCAAAAGGTGGAGAGAAAGCAATAACACTATTCTCCAGACATGCATGCAAATCATAATGATACGGACAGTGATGATGCTTTTAAATCATAATGATACTGACAGTGATTATGTTTTTAAATCATAATGATACTGACAGTGATGATGTTTTTAAATCATAATGATACTGACAGTGATTATGTTTTTAAATCATAATGATACTGACAGTGATGATGTTTTTAAATCATAATGATACTGACAGTGATTATGTTTTTAAATCATAATGATACTGACAGTGATGATGCTTTTAAATCATAATGATACTGACAGTGATGATGTTTTTAAATCATATTGATACTGACAGTGATGATGTTTTTAAATCATATTGATACTGACAGTGATGATGTTTTTAAATCATAATGATACTGACAGTGATGATGTTTTTAAATCATATTGATACTGACAATGATGATGTTTTTAAATCATAATGATACTGACAGTGATGATGTTTTTAAATCATAACGATACTGACAGTGATGATGTTTTTAAATCACATTGATACTGACAGTGATGATGTTTTTAAATCATAATGATACTGACAGTGATGATGTTTTTAAATCATAATGATACTGACAGTGATTATGTTTTTAAATCATAATGATACTGACAGTGATGATGTTTTTAATGGCTGCTGTTGTCTTTTGCCATAGAAATGGAAAGGTGGCTGGCCGAAGGGGAAGAAGAGGAAACCTCAGAGAGAGTTAACAGCACCCAGAGCTCCAACAACACACACACACACACACACACACACACACACACACACACACACACACACACACACACACACACACAAGCACACACACACACAAACCAATTGCATAACACAGTTTCTCTGGACGCCTGTAAGGTCGGAGTTCGTCCCCCGACGTAAAATACATTTAAAAATGAACCCGACTTGCCATGGCTATTGATACGGAGATTTCTGTGCATGTGCAGGATTTTTTTTACGTAGCTGCTGCCCACTCTGCTATCTACGTAGCTTCTGCCCACTCTGCTACCTACGTAGCTTCTGCCCACTCTGCTACCTACGTAGCTTCTGCCCACTCTGCTACCTACGTAGCTTC
This sequence comes from Oncorhynchus clarkii lewisi, assembly GCF_045791955.1. Lineage (NCBI taxonomy): Eukaryota > Metazoa > Chordata > Actinopteri > Salmoniformes > Salmonidae > Oncorhynchus > Oncorhynchus clarkii. The sequence goes on from NC_092177.1 coordinate 25,395,716, forward strand.
TGCCCACTCTTCTACCTACGTAGCTTCTGCCCACTCTGCTACCTACGTAGCTTCTGCCCACTCTGCTACCTACGTAGCTTCTGCCCACTCTGCTACCTACGTAGCTTCTGCCCACTCTGCTACCTACGTAGCTTCTGCCCACTCTGCTACCTACGTAGCTTCTGCCCACTCTTCTACCTACGTAGCTTCTGCCCACTCTGCTACCTACGTAGCTTCTGCCCACTCTGCTACCTACGTAGCTTCTGCCCACTCTGCTACCTACGTAGCTTCTGCCCACTCTGCTACCTACGTAGCTTCTGCCCACTCTTCTACCTACGTAGCTTCTGCCCACTCTGCTACCTACGTAGCTTCTGCCCACTCTGCTACCTACGTAGCTTCTGCCCACTCTGCTACCTACGTAGCTTCTGCCCACTCTGCTACCTACGTAGCTTCTGCCTACTCTGCTATCTACGTAGCTTCTGCCTACTCTGCTACCTACGTAGCTTCTGCCCACTCTTCTACCTACGTAGCTTCTGCCCACTCTGCTACCTACGCAGCTTCTGCCCACTCTGCTACCTACGTACCTTCTGCCCACTCTGCTACCTACGTAGCTTCTGCCCACTCTGCTACCTACGTACCTTCTGCCCACTCTGCTACCTACGTAGCCTCTGCCCACTCTGCTACCTACGTAGCCTCTGCCCACTCTGCTACCGACGTAGCTTCTGCCCACTCTGCTACCTACGTAGCCTCTGCCCACTCTGCTACCTACGTAGCTTCTGCCCACTCTGCTACCTACGTAGCCTCTGCCCACTCTGCTACCTACGTAGCTTCTGCCCACTCTGCTACCTACGTAGCTGCCCACTCTGCTACCTACGTAGCTTCTTCCCACTCTGCTACCTACGTAGCTTCTGCCCACTCTGCTACCTACGTAGCTTCTGCTCAGTGCTTCCACTGCTCCGCTGCCACTTCCCACTCATTAACATGGGGGGGAAACTTCATGTTGTACACTAAAGATTTGGTCGACAATTTAGAAATAGGCATTCCATACACATGCTCGGGCTGCCTAGAACGTTCGGCTGCCCAGAGGTGGAACCACTAGGTAGCCTATTCGCGTGGTACTTGCATGATCATTGAGATGCAAAATAGCAGTTATGTCCTGTGTGTGGTTAAAATGCAGATCATTTTTTTTGAAGTTTCTTCCCATTTTTATGGTTTGTGGTTAGAAGCTGTTAAGAAGCCTTTTCGACTGAGACTTGGCACTCCAGTACCATTTGCCGTGTGGTAGCAGAGAGAACAATCTATGACAAGGGTGGCTGCAGTCCTTGGCAATTTTTTGGGCCTTCCTCTGACACTGCCTGGTATAGAGGTCCTGGATGACGTACTGGGCCACACGCATTACCCTCTGAGATAGAGATTTCTGGAGGGTGGGCGGGGAATGGGTGAAAACTCTGTATTTGCAGCCACGACCGCCCCCCAAAATTTAAACTCGTCAGCTAGACAGCCACTACAAAGTATAAACTACCGATCGCTGTCCATGGTGTTGAAATGTTAACATGTCTATGCTGCCGCCTATCAAATCGATGATTGGCTTTCTGTGGTGCCAGGGCATGTAGCCTATAGCTTTGCTCTAGCTAATGTTTATTGGGTCGGCCTATTTGGGCATCATTGTAGTATTGGTGATCTATATCCGACTTACCTAGTTAAATAAAAGGTTAAATAAAATAAAAATATATGAGTTACTATGCTGTTACTAAGCATGAATGTATGACGGGAGTGTTATGTTACAACACCCAATTGGAAGTGCACATGCTCTTTTCTAACTGTACTCCTGCCTGGTCATTTTCTCCACAACACAAAAATTACAATCATGTTCTCATGTTAACGCTAATATTTCAGGAAGCTATACACACGGTGTAGCAATGATACCAATCATTTAATTACTTGTTCAGTGACTAAAGTTGGAAATTCAAACATTGCAGATTGTAAAATACATTTTTGATACAACAGCATATTAATCAGCTACCAATTATTTTGTTTCATTGTATTTATACAACTGTCCTGTATAGGCTACCTGAACCTGCATGACATGAGCCGTCCTCCCGCTCTCTCCCAGCTTGGATAGAAAGTTGTTGTGCATACCAACTAGTCTATTAATGCCAAATAATACAGTCTCTCACAACTAGCTAACTAGGGATTGATTCATTATGCAGTGAAGCCTATAGCTATATACTGTATTTAGCAGCTATTTATACACTTATAACAATTACACATCAAATAGCTTATCAATTAGGAAAAAAAGTAGACTTGAGGATAAATTCCGCCACTATTTATTGTTGAACTTGCCTACACAAATGGACTGGAATATTCAAGGTAATTTTAATCAAATGAAATGAATTCCAACTTGAGAGACCCCATGTCATCTGAAGTCCTCATTGCTGCTTCTGTCTCTGTCTGTGTCTTTTTTTCTCTTTGTTTCTCTTCGAAAAAAGTATATCTGTGCCTGTGCTTCTCTGTTTTTTCTATGTAGAGGCCCATAGGAGCTATATATATACAACTGCGTTGCCGTGCATCATTTATAAAAAATGTGTTTTCACCATGGTCTTTAAGTCCAGGTTGCAGGCCCGACTGTTTTCTATGAGTATTGCCAACCCAGACATACTTTCCTGAGACATTGTACATTATATTGTATGTCCATTGCGTTGGACACAATTTAAACTTAGTCTTGAATGATGTATGCTAATGCATACCATAGATAAGGGAATGTTGATATCGCAACCACACAACTCAAACGCTGGTTCACCAGTATGAACGAAATCGCAACCCTCTTTTGTTCAAGCCCTCAACTTGTTGTCCGTTAATGGTCATCTGTTTGCATCCGTCAATTGATTGGCATTCCAGTGTCTAGACAACCTGTCCCCAGAGCTTCCTATTCAGTTGTTCTCTTTCCCATAACGTGTTGAGGCCGACAATTAAGGAGAACAAGAGACTTCAGAGCTGTTGCAGAACTGCTGTATTTGAAACACCACCCCCCTTTCTGCCCAGTTCCCCTGGTGTTGCTATGGCAATCAAGCTGTTTTTACCCTCCCTGTAACTGTCGCTTCCGCAGAGAGATTTCTCTTCTGAACTAAAACTCCTAAAGAAGTACCTGAGAAGCATTAGGCTCTCGCTCTGATATGCGCTTCTGAACACCTGAGTAAGCGCCACTCATTGCACTGGCGCCGTCGTAGCCTTGACCACGGCATTTGTTCACCCCTTTCAATCAGTTAAACGTTTCCTTTTCCAAGGCCTGAGGCTTTTAGTCACATTCCTGGAGCCCAAGAAACTAACACTTAGCTTCCTAGAACATATGGAAATGAAAAAGGTTTATGAATGACGTTTTGGAGGTTTTCTGTCAAAATGATTTATTAAATGAAACAAATAGACGTGGACACCAGGTGGTGGGCCCACAGAGCTCATGGGCCCCCTACCTTGTGGGGGCCTGCTGGGGTGTCCGGTATGCCAGTGGCATGCACACCTGCACATACACATTACACACACTCTCAAACTCATTCATAAGGAGAGGAGATGTGGAACATAATGAGTTATTCTTATTATGAAGGCCTTCTCTCTCTCTTGAGCTCAGGTATGTTATTTTTGTGAACGAGAAGAGAAGCTGCAGCTGAGAGAGGAGCACCCGGACCTCCCCTTCACTGAGATCAGCCGCATGCTGGGGCTGCAGTTGACAAGAAAGTCTGAACCCTGACCTCTAACCCCCAACTTGAAATTCTAACCGAAACATCCTATAACATCCTATATGTCTTCCTGTAGAAGAAGAACCAAGAGGCAGAGAAGGACAAGCAGCACGACATCACAGGGCTGACAGACTACCAGAACACTGAGGCATACAAAGACTTCCTGCGGAAGAAAGCCCTGAGCAGGGGACCAAAGCTCTGTGGTGTGTGTTCAATGCTGTTTGTGTACAATGTTTGTGTAGTGTGTAGCATAGTGCCTAGACTCTAGGGTGTAGTAGTTATGTAATTAGATGAGCTCTATGTTGGTTGCTGTTGATGATTGTTGTTATGTTTTGTTGTCGTCAGGACCCCAGGGAGCTGACACTGAGATGGAGGAGGAGACCATGGCTCCGGATCCCATAGATGTAAGTAACTTAACTGCTCCTCTTTCTACACAAGCCATTCTGACCTTCACCTTGACCAGGGACGGGCAACTTTGATGGGGGTGGGGGCCACAAAAAACGGAACTCATCATGAGGGGCAGCAGGGGCTCGTGTTCGTACCCATATCCATACCCCCCTCCTTATGAGCAAAACATTTTAGCTGCCCCCTTCGTGACAGCGAAGAGTTTGTAGTTTCGTTCTTCCAATTCTGCACATTTTTCCATAAGGCTGAAAGAAACATTTGCAGTTTTACAGCTAATTTCCTGCAATTCTGCACATCTTGCAATAGGGTGGAGGCAAATGTTTGCAGTTTTTAATATGATACCTGTTGATCAATGAGCCTCACCCTGGTCGGTAATTCGAACATGCTTAATTACTACAGCTCCCACAAACAAATTTAAGTTGAGACCCCGACTGAGTTCCAAAAACCAGCATGTTTTTTGGTGAAATTGGTTCGAGGGCCTCTCTCTCTATCCCCCTCTCTCCCTCTCCCCCACTCTCTCTCTCTGCCACCCCCCCTCCCTCTCTCTCTCTGCCACCCTCTCTCTCTCTCTCCCCCCTCTCTCAGTCTCTCTCAGGGGTCTGACTGTAGTGATTTGTTCTGTCATACCTGTAATCAGTACTTCAGCTCTCTGCACAACAAGAAAGAACACCTTCTGGGCAAACAACATCTGCAGGCCCTCACAGGTCTGTGTGTGTGTGTGTGTGTGTGTGTGTGTGTGTGTGTGTGTGTGTGTGTGTGCGTGTGTGTGTCTCTCTCTGAAATACTTTCTATGTGTGTCAATGGATACTGAATACTGTACATTGTCTTTCACGAGGGTGTGTGTGGGTGGAACGCATGTTCCATTGCATGCACACTGTCTCCCATACATCATACATCACCATCCGTCCATCACCATGGAAACAGAACAGGAAGATACATTGTGTGTGTGAGATCAGATTACGTTCCATGTGCAAGCCTTTATCATATTTGGAAACTGATGCAATAGCAGTATTTCACCATTAGATGGGTGTATAGGACTTAGTCTCTTTTGAAAGTGCTGTTCAACATAGTTACTCCAATGAACAGAGACACAAATACATTCAAAGCCATAGTCTATACTGTAGGATTTTTGGAGAGTATGGTTTTGACATTGTGTGTGTTTCTGCTCAGAGGAGTTTGAGAAGGACACAGGCAGCCAACAGCAGGCTCCAGAGATGGAGAGAGGTCCTGTGGAGGAGGAAGAGGAGGAGGAGGATGATGAAGAGGAGGCAGAGTTGGCTCGTACGTGGGGTCTGTCCTCGCTGGACCTCAGTGTGCTGCAGGAGCTGCTGCTCAGACACATGAAGCGTAAGAGCTACTGACCAGCACTGACCACATTTACAACTTTGACACAAACAGTGTGCTGGCCTGTCAGCTCCACACCCTCACTCTGCAACCACTGCTGTTCCACACAGACAGAGGTGACAGAGAGAAAGAGAGGGACATGACAGATGGAGGGAAATAAAAAGAGAGAGACCGAAAGAGTGGGAGAGAGCGAGACAGGAAAGAGGGCAGCAGTTCTATAAATGAAACCTGATTAGTAGATTACTGCATCCAGTTGGAGGGGATGTGGGTGTTTACTGCTCGGGCACTTTCCATTCACACTCTGTGACACAAACACACTTTCTGTGTAGTACCTTTGCTCTTGTGTTTCTGAATGCACACACACGCCCACACATGTTTGGTATTACTGTGCTTTGTGGGGACCTACACATTTTTTTCCCATTCAAAATCTGATTTTCCTTAACCCTCAAACCTAACATTAACCCTAACCTTAACCCTAACCCTAATTCTAACCCTTACCCTAAAATAGCCTTTGTCCTCTTGGGGACTTGGGAAATGTCCCCACGTGGGAGAATGTTCCTTGTTTAACTATCCTTGTGGGGATTTCCGGTACCCACGAGGATAGTAATATAAGTACACACACACACACACACACACAAACACATGTTCCCATGGATTGGGTAATAAACTCAAGCCGGAGGTTTGGAATAATTTGCTTGTTATGAGGCCAATCCCTTTCATTGTGCTAATCTCCATCAGGGTGTTAGGTCTTCGCCCAGCCAGGACAGGGAGGGTTACAGATGGAGAACAGCGGGACTGGAGCTAGCATCAGTTACTTAGTGGTTCATGGTCGAGATCACAGTAGTGTTTTGTTTCAGACAATAGACTTTCTGACCCTCCTATCAGCTCTATCATCCTTTCCTTGTCCCCGTCAGGTGGTGACTGGTTTAAAACGATAGGACAGGGTCCAGCCTCATGTTAGGTATTCACTGTATTGATGTCAGCTATTATACAGTTAATTCAAATCAGGGATCAGGAAGGAATGGCGATTAAGAAAAAGAGAGATGCCGACTATGGTAACAGAAATACGATTTGTATTCAATAGAAAGAGTTACAGTATTTACAGAACTGACGCAGCCCTGTCTCTAGGTAACAGGCTTCTGCAGAAACAGGCTCTGCCCATCGCTGCCCTGACGAATTGATGAGCAGAGCCGCACAGGAAGAAGGGAACCTCAGGTAACCATAGCAACCAGCCAGGGGTCGTGTGAGAACGGACAGTGACTGAGTAGATTAACATCTGTATGTGTCAGCAACATAATGAATGTGGCCCTAGTATCCACTACTTTGTAGGGAAGGGAGCAGTTTTTTAGAATGGAACCATGCCTGAGTACCACAGCGCCATATTGACAGGAGTGGTAACTTGTGACTGGGATGCTGCTGTGATAATGAGGATAGATAGGATTTACATGGTGTTTTTCCAAGAGCTTTACATTGTAACAGGAAGCCCAGCTCAGCCAGTGTGCTCATGTGTGATGTAGCTCCCTGCTAGATTGCAGTTTGGAGTGTGACTGTTTGAGGTTGTGGACAGGTGTCTTTTATACTGATAACAAGTTCAAACAGGTGCCATTAATACAGGCAACGAGTGGAGGACAGAGGAGCCTCTTAAAGAAGAAGTTACAGGTCTGTGAGAGCCAGAAATCTTGCTTGTTTATAGGTGACCAAATACTTATTTTCCACCATAATTTGCAAATAAATTTATTAAAAATCCTACAATGTGATTTTCTGGATTTTTTTCTTCTCATTTTGTCTGTTATAGTTGAAGTGTACATATGATGAAAATTACAGGCCTCTCTCATCCTTTTAAGTGGGAGAACTTGCACAATTGGTGGCTGACTAAATACTTTTTTGCCCCACTGTATGTAAACTTCCGACTTCAACTGTACATATGAAGCATTACATCAATACTGGCAGGCTGCGACAGGGTGGAACTTGGTTTAACATTTGGAAAGGAAGTGATATTTCAGAGCCTGTACTGTACTGTGAACATTGACTTGGGGGAGAGATAGGGGTCCAGGAGATGATGTGTGTTTGGGGGGAAGGGAAATGGAAAGTGGATGAGAGGTTGGAAGGTATCAGTAGCTTTACTTGATTATCTAAATCTCCATGTAACTCAATCTCTCTCAGGTCCCATCTGAGCACTTTGGACTGTCGCTAAAGAAGCTGGTTTCTAATTAGTTTAAAGCATTAATGCTCATGAATATGTTAAGCTGATAACGTCACACACTCATGAATATGTTGAAATCTTAAGCTGGTTATGTAAAGTGAATTAAGACAGAGGCTTGTTTCTACACTCAGCTCCTTTTAGCACAGACATAGAAATAGAACCAACAGTGTGTAGATCAGCAGCAGTGTTTTTACACTCAGCTCCTCTTAGCACAGCCATAGAAATAGAACCGACAGTGTGTCGATCAGCAGCGGAGTTTCTACACGCTCATCTCATTCCACAACACACAAGATGAAAAGGGTTAGGCTTGAAATTATACAAAGGCACACCTTCATTACCAGCCAATCTCTCTCTGCCCACCCCGCATTCAAACATCACACTACATCTGATGTCCGATTGCACAGTTTGATGACGTGTCATGCAACCATTGGTTGATGCACTTCAACACCTTGAACTCGACCTGTGGAAGGGCGTGCTCCTCAGGCGTTGCTGATGCATGCCAGATCTTACAACACCTGGATAGGTATTTTACGTATCGGCTAACCACATGATATGTTATAGCAATCTGTCAGTCGATTAGACAGTCGATGATGTGGCACACAACTATTGATGCATGCAACGTCTGAGCAGGGGAACGCGACCTTAGTGTGCTGTCCTCAGCATGAGTCCTAGTCTACCAACCCCAACCAACCTCCTTTGGCCCGGCAGCGATGGGCTGCATATCAAATCAAATCAAATGTTATTGGTCACATACACATGGTTAGCAGATGTTAATGCGAGTGTAGCGAAATGCTTGTGCTTATAGTTCCGACAATGCAGTAATAACCAACGAGTAATCTAACCTAACAATTCCAAAACTACTACCTTATGCACACAAGTGTAAAGGGATAAAGAATATGTAAATAAAGATATATGAAGGAGTGATGGTACAGAACGGCATAGGCAAGATGCAGTAGATGGTATCGAGTACAGTATATACATATGAGATGAGTAATGTAGGGTATGTAAACAAAGTGGCATAGTTTAAAGTGGCTAGTGATACATGTATTACATAAAGATGCAGTAGATGATATAGAGTACAATATATACGTATACATATGAGATGAGTAATGTAAGGTATGTAAACATTATATTAAGTGGCATTGTTTAAAGTGGCTAGTGATACATTTTTTAAATCAATTTCCATCCATTCCCATTATTAAAGTGGCTGGAGTTGAGTCAGTGTGTTGGCAGCAGCCACTCAATGTTAGTGGTGGCTGTTTAACAGTCTGATGGCCTTGAGATAGAAGCTGTTTTTCAGTCTCTCGGTCCCAGCTTTGATGCACCTGTACTGACCTCGCCTTCTGGATGATAGCGGGGTGAACAGGCAGTGTCTCGGGTGGTAGTTGTCCTTGATGATCTTTATGGCCTTCCTGTGACATCGGGTGGTGTAGGTGTCACTAAACCGTGCAGCAATGTTTTTTTTTGTGTGTGTGTGTGTATGTGTGTGTGTGTGTGTGCGCGCCACTCAGACAGGCCACAGCAGTAGGCAGAGAGCCCGGCAGCTGGGCGTGTGTAATTCATCCATCCAGGTCCAGGGAATCTGTGTCAGTCACACCACTGTGAGACTTCAGGCAGACTCTCTCATTTACGCTCACTGTTAGATATACAGGGCATCTGGAAAGTATTCAGACCCCTTGACTATTTCCACATTTTGTTACGTCACAGCCTTATTCTCATCGATCTAAACATAACACCCCATAATGACAAAGCAAAAACAGATTTTTTGATTTTTTTAGATTAAAAATAAAATAGTGAAATAGTACATTTACATAAGTATTCAGACCCTTAACTCGGTACTTTGTTGAAGCACCTTTGGCAGAGATTACAGCCTAGAGTCTTCTTGGATATGACTCTACAAGCTTGACACAATTGTATTTGGGGAGTTTCTCCCATTCTTCTCTGCAGATCCTCTCAAGCTCTATCAGACTTGGATGGTGAGTGTCGCTGCACAGCTATTTTTAGGTCTCTCCAGAGATGTTTGATCACGTTCATTTCTGGGCTCTGATTCGGACACTCAAGGACATTCAGAGACTTGTCCCGAAGTCACTCCTGCATTGTCTTGGCTGTGTGCTTAGGGTCACTGTCCTGTTGGAAGGTGAACCTTCGCCCCAGTCTGAGGTCCTGAGCACTCTGGAGCAGGTTTTCATCAAGGATCTCTCTGTACTTTGCTCCATTCATCTTTCCCTCGATCCTGACTTGTCTCCCAGTCCCTGCCACTTACGAACATCCCCACAGCATGATGCTGCCACCACCATGCTTCACTGTAGGGATGGTGCCAGGTTTCTTTCAGACGTGACACTTGGCATTCAGGCCAAAGAGTTAAATCTTGGTTTAATCAGACCAGAGAATCTTGTTTATCATGGTCTGAGAGTCCTTTAGTTGCCTTTTGGCAAACTCCAAATGGGCTGTCATGTGCCTTTTACTGAGGAGTGGCTTCAGTCTGGCCACTCTACCATAAAGGCCTAATTGGTGGAGAGCTGCAGAGATAGTTGTCCTCCTGGAAGGTTCTCCCATCTCCACAAAGGAAATCTGGAGCTCTGTCAGAGTGACCATCGGGTTCTTGGTCACCAACCACCAACTCCAATTGCTCAGTTTGGCCTGGTGGCCAGCTCTAGGAAGAGTATTGGTGGTTCCAAACTTCTTCCAATTAAGAATGAAGGAGGCCACTGGGGACCATCAATGCTGCAAAAAAATGTTGGTTGGTACCATTCCCCAGATCTGTGCCTCGACACAATCCTGTCTCGGAGCTCTGCGGACAATCCCTTCAATCTCATGGCTTTGTTTTTGCTCTGACATGCACCGTCAACTGTGGGACCGTATATAAAGAGGCGTGTGCCTTTCCAAATCTAGTCAAATCAATTGCATTTACCACAAATTCAGCTATTGTTGGAAGCCAGCCAATATGAAACATACTATATTACAATGACAAAAGGTTGCAGCATATGTTGTGTAAATGGTGAACTCACACAGCTGTCAACTCTTGTCATTGCAATCCATTTCACATTTGCTAGCTGCCTTTTAGATCGAAGCCCATATAGAATGATAGAAGATTAGATGATAGAAGCCCATCTCCTACTGTAAATAACCTACACACTGTGTGTGTGTGTGTGTGTGTGTGTGTGTGTGTGTGCAGCCAGACAGGTAGAAAAAAGTAAAAAGACAGACATCAGAGTATTTTTCAGTACACCAAAACGCAAAGTAAGAACCCTAGTAGCCTAATATCTCAAAGACTAGTTGATAAAATGTTCATTAGAAAGAAGTGAAATGATAATGGAAACGTTTCACAATGATGTCATTAGGCAGATCAGGCAACAGATGGGCAGAGACAGACTGACAGAGACTGATAGGCAGGGATAGACTGACAGAGACTGATAGGCAGGGACAGACTGACAGAGACTGATAGGCAGGGACAGGCTGACAGAGACTGATAGGCAGGGACAGACTGGCAGAGACTGATAGGCAGGGACAGACTGACAGAGACTGGGAGTCTCAGGTAAGTTTGTTGAGTCTTTGTTTGGCAACATTATGAAAGGTTCTCTCTTTTTTAGACATGTAAAATAGAGACATAATTGGAAAATGCCATGGATAACCCCACTCTCAACTTAAACTCAACCTTGTTGCCAGCAGCACCAGTATAGGGGACAGTGGCACAGCCACGGCAGGACCAGGTGTCAACCTTGTTGCCAGCAGCACCAGTATAGGGGACAGTGTCACAGCCACGGCAGGACCAGGTGTCAACCTTGTTGCCAGCAGCACCAGTATAGGGGACAGTGTCACAGCCACGGCAGGACCAGGTGTCAACCTTGTTGCCAGCAGCACCAGTATAGGGGACAGTGGCACAGCCACAGCAGGACCATGTGTCAACCTTGTTGCCAGCAGCATCAGTATAGGGGACAGTGGCACAGCCACAGCAGGACCAGGTGTCAACCTTGTTGCCAGCAGCACCAGTATAGGGGACAGTGGCACAGCCACAGCAGGACCAGGTGTCAACCTTGTTGCCAGCAGCATCAGTATAGGGGACAGTGTCACAGCCACGGCAGGACCAGGTGTCAACCTTGTTGCCAGCAGCATCAGTATAGGGGACAGTGGCACAGCATTGTCCAGTTACCTCAGTGATGGCACAAAACCATATCAGCCACACCCACAATTTATAGAACTGTAATCTCTTGCCAACAGAGTGCTGACATTTCAAGAGAGATGGTTTGGTGATTTCCACTGGCTACATCATAATCCATCAATAAAAGGAGTGTTGTGTTTTCACTGTAGCCAAGGGTTTTCAAGCCAGCCATCTTTTGGCCAAAGAGCAGATGCTGCCTTCATTAGTGCAGGATTTAGGAACTGGAGAAAAGCCATTGAAAAATTCTAAACAGCCAAACCCACCGCCACTGTGTACTGTAACAGCACACCAGCTAAATCCAATCAGTCCCCAGTTATACAGTGCTTGGCGTAAACAGCAGTGACGAAATGACGAAAGCTACCTTGCACTGTATGAGAAAGCAACAACATTGATTGACTCCATTGAAAGACACTCAAGACGATTTGCTGGCAAAGCAGTGGATCACTAGGGCAGAATCTTTTTAAGTGTTGGATGGTGTGGAGGTTGTTTGGCAACCATTTTGACCAGGACAGTCTAAACATTCTGTAAGAGTTGGAAAGAGCGCTTCTCACGGGGGAGTTGGATGAGTCTCTAGATCAGTACCCTGAGCGGAACATAAATTCTCTTTCAGTGCAGTTGCATCTCTTTCGCAACAAATACCCCTGTAGCAGCAGTGGAGAGGCAGCAGAGGTCCTCAGGAGGCTTCCAGTGGAGGTGTGGGTGTTAGTTGACCAAGTTGAGGTGCTGATCAGAACTTAGTCTGTAATGTACATAAAGACAGGCTGGACAGTCTTGAGGGAAAATATCTACCAGCAATGTGTTGGATCCATTGAAACCCTCAAACATATGTTCAGTTGTTTTGTTCAGTAGTGTGTATAGCAGTGGTTCTAAACCTCTTTTTCGGTACTGGAACCCCTGCATATTTTGAGGCAAGGTTTTGAGTGGTCCTCAGGGACCTCCACCCCCTCTATATTATATGTAAAGTTACTGGAATCCTTGTGCTGCTGAATACGTTCATTACACTTTTTTATTTCATGGACCCCTTGCCATTACACCAGGGACCCCTAGGGGTCCACCTACCCTGTTTGAGACCCCCTGTGGTATAGTATGATATATGTTATTTTGTTTAGTAGTTTTTAGTACATGACAGTACACTTACAAATTATTTATTTAATTTAAAATTGCATAATTTGTGTGACATACTTGTCCATAGCTGTTGTTTGAAGAGTTGAGACACCGACTGAACAATAACTAAGTATTTCTGAAGGATATTTTGGTGGATTTGTTTGGGTTTTTCATTGAAGTAGTTATTTCGCTTTTAGAACTGTACTTATTCTGAGCGTTTTGTTCTTGTAAAGATGTTGTAATAGACTCAAACCAGTGGCACATATTTAATGACTATATAAATAAATCAGAAAAAGTTCAATAAAAAGGTCAATTCAATACAGAGACCAACTTCGATGGTTCTCAATGGAGATGATTTTAGACGAGAACACACCATGTTCATTGTATTTATGAAACCTGCACCCATACAGTGTACAGTAGTACCATTACCACCTACTGGCTTTGCTTGGTATTGCTGGTTGGTGTCCTCCTCAGGAATTGCTCTTGAGAAAATGTCATGTAATTGTCCCCTCCAAAGTTGATATCAGATTTTCGCCCCTGATCCTTTCTGAATTTAAAAGTAATCCTCGAAGTATTTCAAAAGTATCTGTAATCCGATTACAATATTTTAGCTGGTAACGTAACGGATTAGTTACCGTTTTTGAAATCCGCGTTCGAATCCCCGAGCTGATAAGGTAAAAATATGTCGTTCTGCCCCTGAACAAGGCAGTTAACCCACTGTCCAGGGGCCGTCATTGAAAATAGTAATGTGTTCTTAACTGACTTGCCTAGTTAAATAAAAGGTAAAATCAATTATAATAATAAATAAAACAAATCGCACATTTCCTAGTTCTGACTAACACATGAACCCGACATCATAGGCTACTATCCAGTCTTAATAGCTGGGGAGCGTTCAGCAGGACGTTTTGAACGTTCAGATATACGTATGTTGGGTCTATGTAGAACAAATATGCCTCCGATATAAGGAATCACGTTAGCTCTATTCACGGCATTTCTATCTGCAACGTTCGAAAACGTTTGGCAACTGAACGTGGCCTTGGGACGCTGGATGAAACGTTTTGAAAGCCGACGTCATGTGTAGGCGTGGCGTGTGACAGCGTGCCGGGTGTGCCTCGAGAAACCCACAGCAGAACAGTAAATTCAGTCTGGCCACCACGTTAACGTTTTAGTGGAATTTAGCCTACATTTTGCTCAACGTTACCCTCTGCTGCTAGTTAAAAAGGGGTTAATTAATAGCAGGCTATTTGAGAGGATAAGTTTGTAACTTACCTGCCCGACTGCGAAAAAAAGAGAACGCCCAGCTGCACAGCATCTCTCAAATCGAGGTGAGGTGTGCGCTCTCTCTCTGACGGATGCCGAGGCACCGCTGCCGTAGTGGATGAGAACCAGTCAACCAGAAACGTTTGACATCTCTGTCGGAGCCCCAAACAGACAAGGCTACCTCCCACTTGATGACAGACGACATTTAAGTAAGTGTATATGTTGGCCAGTTGGTCAGCCCCACAGCTCTGCTGGCTTATAAATGTGTGCTACCTGCCCAAACTCTGACAGGCAGGCAGACTGGATTCTACACAGAGCGACGTCCTCTGATATCGAGGTAGTGCTGGCATCGCCTCGCTGTATGGATACATGCGTTTACATTGTATCTTCTGTACAGAGTCCGTGTATAAATCACTGTCTAGGCTGCGGATGTTGCAACACGACCATAATAGTATAAAATACTGTTCTTCAACTTTTTAGAGACCGGCATATCGGTCATGATGCTGTGGTCTGCAGTCGGTGGCGGTTAGTAGCTGATGTGCTGGTGACATGTCCATCTCCAGCTACAGATGTTGAAAAATAAGTTGTAATTTATGGGTCTGGACTGTAGCCAACAACGGCTTGTTAAGGTTGTGTATTACAATGGCTAGTAGCCTATATGACATTGGTGCATGGCATATGGTAGCAAGGCAAAATACACCCGATCATTAGTTAGGCTTTAACATGCTCGTTATGTTGCCCATGGATCACCAGCCACAGTCGGTTAGCTACGGGGTGGAAATGACACGAGCACCCGTGGGGCGTGATCCTCAGACCGGGCAGCGCGCTCGAGACTGGTATTTTGCGTGTGCGTATTTGCACGTCATGGGCTGTGCTTTTATCAGAATGACAGCCTACTACTGACTGATGTGGACACCGGCCTGATGGTGGGTTTGTACAGAGCTCCACACAGCCTAGGATGTGGTTGGACACACATCCCAGCCAGCCTGTCAGACCAGCGGCGTAACCCCCCCCCCAAATCTCCCAGGCATTCGGGATGATTTGACAGCTCATTAGAGTTGGCCGAAAGAAAATAAAGTCTCTGCCGGGTCCCTGACAGTAGCCTGCACCCCTCCACCACACTGTCGAACAGGTTTAGTGTTTGTCGAGAGTGAGACTAGCCTACACTACAGTACTGTACCTACACTACAGTACCTACACTACAGTACATACACTACAGTACCTACACTACAGTACTGTACCTACACTACAGTACTGTACCTACACTACAGTACCTACACTACAGTACTGTACCTACACTACAGTACCTACACTACAGTACCTGCACTACAGTACCTACACTACACTACTGTACCTACACTACTGTACCTGCACTACAGTACTGTACCTACACTACTGTACCTACACTACTGTACCTACAGTACTGTACCTACACTACAGTACTGTACCTACACTACAGTACTGTACCTACACTACAGTACCTACACTACTGTACCTACAGTACTGTACCTACACTACAGTACTGTACCTACACTACAGTACTGTACCTACACTACAGTACTGTACCTACACTACTGTACCTACACTACTGTACCTACACTACAGTACCTACACTACTGTACCTACAGTACTGTACCTACACTACAGTACTGTACCTACACTACAGTACTGTACCTACACTACAGTACTGTACCTACACTACAGTACTGTACCTACACTACTGTACCTACACTACTGTACCTACAGTACTGTACCTACACTACACTACTGTACCTACAGTACTGTACCTACACTACAGTACTGTACCTACACTACAGTACTGTACCTACACTACAGTACTGTACCTACACTACAGTAGTGTATATTGCACAAAGCAGCTGGATGCACAGCCATTCCAGTAACGGTGCGTTGGTAAAATCACCGGGGAAGCCAAGCCAGAAAAAAAGACACATTACAACAATATGAGCTGTGATAATTGCGTTGTTTGCTCTATAACTTATTCATATGCCTTGCGACTGTGATATATGCCTAAAGGCTAAAGCCGAGTCAAAATGAAGACAGTGGCAGAATAAATTCAACCACACCTTTGTTTCATTACAAAACGGGAGAGCAACCTGTCTGGTGAAGTCCACAACGCATATTACATGTAACAAACAGTTACATGACCTGCAGCATGGTAAAGAAAGTTAATGTTTCTGACATTTTCAGACAACTAAATAACTATTGATTTAGTACCATGGAGAATTACTGCAAGTTGCAAAAAAAACAGGAGCAGCCTCCACTATTCCAGCCTCACTTCTGCTTAGTCTAATACAGTCACAACTAAAATAAACCAGAAATAATTTAGTCCAATCAATATAAACTAAATATAATGTGGCTTCCATGGTTCTGATTTGTGTGTTTGTGTGTTCATGCAAGAGGAAAAGACATATTGACTCGCTCTACTTCAAATCAAATGTTATTATTCACATACACATGGTTAGCAGATGTTAATGCGAGTGTAGTGAAATGCTTGTGCTTCTAGTTCCGACCATGTAGTAATATATAAGTAATCTAACAATTTCACAACAACTACCTTATACACACAAGTGTACTTGTAGGGAAACGCCAATGCCCTCCTCTCGTTCATGTTTATGAAACGTCTCTGACTCTGTCATACAGTACACACATTTATTTTTGTTGACCTACTGTAGGCTGCTAAAATGCTTGCTCACTAGCCTAACTTCATTTTCATGGGCAAAGTTAGCAAGTTTACATTAGCCTTCTACATCTAGCTACATACTGAACGTGCGTCCCGTAATGTATTTTATGGTTGGATGAGTTGGCCGAAAGAATCGCCATTTTAATCATTGCCCAGTACAGATAATTAAGTAAAACCATAAATCCATCCATGGTTAATTTAGGAAAAGGACCATTTGAGCTAGCCAGCCACCGGAGTACAACAACACAACGAGATGCAACAGTTCAAGTTGTTTCTATTGATGACGTATTTCTCTGTGATAGGAGTGAAGCCAACTCCGATCTGGTAAAAAGAAAATCAAACTGGTTTCTCTTGACACTTTTTTTCACAGTTTAGCTCGCTCCGTTTAGCTCAATGCCGACGGGCTGTTCTTTTATAGGCCAAATGCTCGCTGGCTTCCGGTTGGATTCAATGCTACGAGCAGCAACAATGTCATACTCTTTATAACCAGATAGCGTCAGATATATGGCCTACACATACTTAGACAGAGGGGCGCTGCTTCTCCGGTGAGATACATTCAGCCTCCTGCGAATTGAAGGAAAATGATGAAAACATAAAATAATGTATGTTTTATTTTTTCTTGGAAGCCTAGCTTCTCTTGGCATCCATGAGTTTATGCCACTGATGATTTCTCCAAGTGGACACACTACATATGTGGCGTGCTTACACCATTATTGATGGAGGATCGCAGGTGCTTTGGGTGTGTGTGTGCACATGGGGATGAACCCAAATGTGCCATCAGGTTGACTTTTTCCTAATTGGATTGTGGTACGGAAACATCGACCCTAGAATAGGGCAACATCTTTAGGGCAACATCTGCCTGCCCTAGACTGTTTGCTCTTTCCTCCTCCCCTAACTCACCCCTTCTCCTCTAACCCTCAAGCTCCTGACAGTAGTTCCCCTTCCCTGTTATCCCTGCCCTTCTAATACATTTAGTATTGCCCTGCTCCGCCTTCCCTCCCTCACATTTCACACGGAGAAGTACTCTCTCCTTGCTTTCAATGCTGAGTCTGTATCCCTGTTCCTCACCTCTGACCTCCTAGCCCTCTCTCCTTAGCCTTGAGAAGGGTTAGAGGTAAGAGAGACCCTCCTAGAAGTAGTCTAATGAAAGCAGTGATGGGTTTCACACCCACAGACAGTCAGGCAGCAGTGTGGAGTGGACATTTAGCCCAGTGCTTTCAGATTGTGAGATGGAGAGGGGGGGGGGGGGGGGGGGGGGGAGAAGGGGGAGATGGAGGGAGAGAGAGAGAGAATGAGAGAGAGGGCGAGGCTTAACGAGATTACTGGATGCCCTATCATCTGTGTGTGAGGGGATGAGGAGGGGCGGCTACTGCTGACACACACAGCCAGACACCGATAGACAGACACACACAGATAGACAGACAAACAGACACAGATAGACAGGCAGTCAGTCACATGATGGTCCTACCAATGAGCACCCAACCGCTGCCTATTAACACAGAACAGCCACACCTCTGCTGTACGATCGCACCCTCTCCTATATAAGTCCCATCCATTGCTGCATCACATTCAGCATAGTAGTACTTTAAATAGACTGCATGATTAGTGTTGAGCCCTGCGCCCCCTCCCTTCACCAAACACTGCAGCGCCCATCATGACTTGGACTGTTGTGAATATAGAGTTGTTTGTATACATGGTTGCTGTGTGTGAATGACTAGACGGTAGTTATGTGTTTGTATTGGTCCAGTCATTGTGTGTGAACTTGGCTGTTAGTGTGGTGTATGGGTACGGGATCATTTTATGAGAGTATTGTGTGGTTTTGACAGTATTATGTTTGTTTGTTGTTTTGAGTGAGTAGCATTGCAATTATAGTGTAGTTGGGTTTCGGTGTGGTGTGTGTGAATTGGATTGCTGTTATGTTTTCTTGCCACATTACCCTGCTCTGCAGTTACCCAACCTCCCAGCCACTTAACCATAGGCCTATCGTTACCCAACCTCCCAGCCACTGAACCGTAGGCCTATCGTTACCCAACCTCTCAGCCACTGAACCGTAGGCCTATCGTTACCCAACCTCCCAGCCACTGAACCGTAGGCCTATCGTTACCCAACCTCTGAGCCACTGAACCGTAGGCCTATCGTTACCCAACCTCCCAGCCACTTAACCATAGCCAGTGGTGTAAAGCACTTAAGTAGTACTTGAAAGTATTTTTTACTTAAGTATTTTTTTTGTACTTTATATTTTTGACTACTTTTACTTCACTACATTCCTAAAGAAAATCATGTACTTTTTACTCCATAGATTTTCCCTGACACCCAAAAGTATTAGTTACAATTTGAATGCTTAGCAGGACAGTAAAAATAAGTGTTGGAGTGTTCCCCTGGCTGTCAGAAAAGTTAGCATTTACTTTTACTTTGTACTTTTACTCAAGTATGACAATTGAGTACTTTTTCTACCACTGTACTTAAGTACATTTTACTCAAGTAATATTTTACTGGGTGACTTTCACTTTTACTTGAGTCATTTTATATTAAGGTATCTATACCTTTACTCAAGTATCACAATTGAGTCCTTTTCCACCTCTGACCATAGCCCTGTAGTTACCCAATCTTCCAGCCACTGAACCGTAGGCCTATCGTTACCCAACCTCCCAGCCACTGAACCGTAGGCCTATCGTTACCCAACCTCCCAGCCACTGAACCGTAGGCCTATCGTTACCCAACCTCCCAGCCACTGAACCGTAGGCCTATCGTTACCCAACCTCCCAGCCACTGAACCGTAGGCCTATCGTTACCCAACCTCCCAGCCACTGAACCGTAGGCCTATCGTTCCCCAACCGTAGGCCTGTCGTTACCCAACCTCCCAGCCACTGAACCGTAGGCCTATCGTTACCCAACCTCTCAGCCACTGAACCGTAGGCCTATCGTTACCCAACCTCTCAGCCACTGAACCGTAGGCCTATCGTTACCCAACCTCTCAGCCACTGAACCGTAGGCCTATCGTTACCCAACCTCCCAGCCACTGAACCGTAGGCCTATCGTTACCCAACCTCCCAGCCACTGAACCGTAGGCCTATCGTTACCCAAACTCCCAGCCACTGAACCGTAGGCCTATCGTTACCCAACCTCCCAGCCACTGAACCGTAGGCCTATCGTTACCCAACCTCTCAGCCACTGAACCGTAGGCCTATCGTTACCCAACCTCCCAGCCACTGAACCGTAGGCCTATCGTTACCCAACCTCCCAGCCACTGAACCGTAGGCCTATCGTTACCCAACCTCTCAGCCACTGAACCGTAGGCCTATCGTTACCCAACCTCCCAGCCACTGAACCGTAGGCCTATCGTTACCCAACCTCCCAGCCACTGAACCGTAGGCCTGTCATTACCCAACCTCCCAGCCACTGAACCGTAGGCCTATCGTTACCCAACCTCCCAGCCACTGAACCGTAGGCCTATCGTTACCCAACCTCCCAGCCACTGAACCGTAGGCCTATCGTTACCCAACCTCTCAGCCACTGAACCGTAGGCCTATCGTTCCCCAACCGTAGGCCTATCGTTACCCAACCTCCCAGCCACTGAACCGTAGGCCTATCGTTACCCAACCTCCCAGCCACTGAACCATAGGCCTATCGTTACCCAACCTCCCAGCCACTGAACCGTAGGCCTATCGTTACCCAACCTCCCAGCCACTGAACCGTAGGCCTATCGTTACCCAACCTCCCAGCCACTGAACCGTAGGCCTATCGTTACCCAACCTCCCAGCCACTGAACCGTAGGCCTATCGTTACCCAACCTCCCAGCCACTGAACCGTAGGCCTATCGTTACCCAACCTCCCAGCCACTGAACCGTAGGCCTATCGTTACCCAACCTCCCAGCCACTGAACCGTAGGCCTATCGTTACCCAACCTCCCAGCCACTGAACCGTAGGCCTATCGTTACCCAACCTCCCAGCCACTGAACCGTAGGCCTATCGTTACCCAACCTCCCAGCCACTGAACCGTAGGCCTATCGTTACCCAACCTCCCAGCCACTGGGAGGTTGGAGTCTGGCCGGATCTGTTCTGTAAATCCACAGTCTGCTCGTTCTCTCGCTCTTTGCTGCAGCTTTTATCACAGCACAACCTGCTGAGACCACAGACTAGTGTACGTGTAAGAATCCTGTTGGGAAGTAATGTACAGTATGTGTTGAGTGTGCATCCTTCCTTCCTTCCCTCCCTCACTCCCTTCTCCCCTCCCTCTTATAGGTTCATTCCCAGCCCAGACAGTGTGGGGTGTAGTATTTGTGTATAAGGGTTTGTGTTATGTGTACTTATTGGATTTTCTCTCGCTGTCTCACTTCAGTCACTTTGGTTAAGTTAATGTTTAACCCATCTCTGTCTGTGTATGTCTGTGGGCTCTGTTCTGCAGACTGGCCATCTGTGTTTGGTCATGAGCTCTCAGCTCCAGGCCAGTCTAAAGGCATCTGCCTTCACTGCTGCACTACTATTGCACTGAACTTATCAGATTATAGCTGCTACAGTCATTTCTGTAGTGTGGAAATACACCTTTACTACAATGTAGTACAGAGTAGTACAGAGTACACTATGTCAATTATGGTACCACAATAAAGGCCCACTCAGTACAATGTAGTGTTAACCAAAGTATAGGCCTCAGGGGTGGAAGGCTCCGGAAGGAAGGTGTGTTCTAAATAATACCACATTGTCTGGCGTAGGTTCAGGTTGGTCGTTTAGCCCAGCCGGTTCTGCTCGGGTTCTGGGTTCTCCTGTGTGGTGAGTATCAGTACTGAGGCATAGCTTCAGTTGTTGGTGAGACTGAGAGGCAGTGTCTGTGACTCACATCTGAACTTCTGATGGTAGTGTTTTGGGAATTTGTTCTGTCAGTTCCTAGTGTTTTGGGTATTTGTTTTGTCAGTTCCTAGTGTTTTGGGAATTTGTTCTGTCAGTTCCTAGTGTTTTGGGTATTTGTTCTGTCAGTTCCTAGTGTTTTGGGAATTTGTTCTGTCAGTTCCTAGTGTTTTGGGTATTTGTTCTGTCAGTTCCTAGTGTTTTGGGTATTTGTTCTGTCAGTTCCTAGTGTTTTGGGTATTTGTTCTGTCAGTTCCTAGTGTTTTGGGTATTTGTTCTGTCAGTTCCTAGTGTTTTGGGTATTTGTTCTGTCAGTTCCTAATGTTTTGGGAATTTGTTCTGTCAGTTCCTAGTGTTTTGGGAATTTGTTCTGTCAGTTCCTAGTGTTTTGGGAATTTGTTCTGTCAGTTCCTAGTGTTTTGGGTATTTGTTCTGTCAGTTCCTAGTGTTTTGGGTATTTGTTCTGTCAGTTCCTAGTGTTTTGGGTATTTGTTCTGTCAGTTCCTAGTGTTTTGGGTATTTGTTCTGTCAGTTCCTAGTGTTTTGGGTATTTGTTCTGTCAGTTCCTAGTGTTTTGGGTATTTGTTCTGTCAGTTCCTAGTGTTTTGGGTATTTGTTCTGTCAGTTCCTAGTGTTTTGGGTATTTGTTCTGTCAGTTCCTAGTGTTTTGGGTATTTGTTCTGTCAGTTCCTAGTGTTTTGGGTATTTGTTCTGTCAGTTCCTAGTGTTTTGGGAATTTGTTCTGTCAGTTCCTAGTGTTTTGGGTATTGCTTCTGTGTGATGCTTGACTGTTTGGAGCATTTGGGCGAGTTCAAAAGGGAAGCCTCTTGGAAAAAATAAATACAAAATTGACCAGTATTCTGCCACTGTGTACTCTGTTTAGGGCCAAATAGTGCTCTCGCTCTGTGTTGTGAAAGTCCTCAGAAGTATTTCCTCATTAAGTCACCTTCTCCAACTCTGTTGTGTAATTAAGCCCTTTGTTGTGTTTGATAAGCAGATTGTCTCATTTTAACTAGCTAGACCTCAGAGGAGCTGTTCCGTCTTTCGCACTGGCTCCCTTTCATACGACTGACTGATTAAACATGGAACCATGATCACATGATTGCTATAAATAGAGTGTGTGTATACACTAGTGGGTGTATGAATTAGTTGTGTAGACCAGTGAGAGTTATGGCCCTGTTAATGCAGAGGATTTGATGGTAATGGTTCTATATTACAGGTAGTGTCTCTCACGGAATAGGTTTTTAGAGACCTATTCAAATCGAGGTCAGATAACTCCATATGGTTGGATGAGGTCTGTCTATGTGTCACGTTGTATAAAGACAGGTGCAGGAATAATACAACTTTTTTTTTTCTCTACCCAAAATAGTGTACGTCATGAACATGACAGAGACGAAGCCCAAAACAAACACGTACATATAAACTAGAGGTCGACCCATTATGATTTTTCAACGCCGATACCGATTATTGGAGGACCAAAAAAAGTCCAGCAAAACCCAAGAAAATGGGAAAACCGTGACACACAGACGTGTAAACACGTATATCAAACAATCCCACACAACCAGTAGGTGGGCCTGCTGGATAATAAAGCCCAACCAATCAGCCTAAAATGAACACAGGTGAAACCAATAAACAGAAAGGGGGGGAAAGGGATCAGTGGCAGCTAGTAGGCCAGTGACGACGACCGCCGAGCACCACCCGAACAGGAAGGGGAGCCACCTTCGATAGGAGTCGTGACAATACACGGGAAGAGACCCGTGATGACAATACACGGGAAGAGACCCGTGATAACAATACACGGGAAGAGACCCGTAATAACAATACACGGGAAGAGACCCGTAATAACAATACACGGGAAGAGACCCGTAATAACAATACACGGGAAGAGACCTGTAATAACAATACACTGGAAGAGACCCGTAATAACAATACACGGGAAGAGACCCGTAATAACAATACACGGGAAGAGACCCGTAATAACAATACACGGGAAGAGACCCGTAATAACAATACACTGCACGAGACCCGTAATAACAATACACGGGAAGAGACCTGTAATAACAATACACGGGAAGAGACCCGTAATAACAATACACGGGAAGAGACCCGTAATAACAATACACGGGAAGAGACCCGTAATAACAATACACGGGAAGAGACCTGTAATAACAATACACTGGAAGAGACCCGTAATAACAATACACGGGAAGAGACCCGTAATAACAATACACGGGAAGAGACCCGTAATAACAATACACGGGAAGAGACCCGTAATAACAATACACTGCACGAGACCCGTAATAACAATACACGGGAAGAGACCTGTAATAACAATACACTGGAAGAGACCTGTAATAACAATACACGGGAAGAGACCTGTAATAACAATACACAGGAAGAGACCTGTAATAACAATACACGGGAAGAGACCCGTAATAACAATACACGGGAAGAGACCCGTAATAACAATACACGGGAAGAGACCTGTAATAACAATACACGGGAAGAGACCCGTAATAACAATACACGGGAAGAGACCCGTAATAACAATACACGGGAAGAGACCCGTAATAACAATACACGGGAAGAGACCTGTAATAACAATACACGGGAAGAGACCCGTAATAACAATACACGGGAAGAGACCCGTAATAACAATACACGGGAAGAGACCCGTAATAACAATACACGGGAAGAGACCCGTAATAACAATACACTGCACGAGACCCGTAATAACAATACACGGGAAGAGACCTGTAATAACAATACACTGGAAGAGACCTGTAATAACAATACACTGGAAGAGACCTGTAATAACAATACACGGGAAGAGACCTGTAATACCAATACACAGGAAGAGACCTGTAATAACAATACACGGGAAGAGACCTGTAATAACAATACACGGGAAGAGACCTGTAATAACAAGTGCACACTAACACGGTAACACGCAAGTCGATACAAGAGAGCACAGTT
This sequence comes from Oncorhynchus clarkii lewisi, assembly GCF_045791955.1. Lineage (NCBI taxonomy): Eukaryota > Metazoa > Chordata > Actinopteri > Salmoniformes > Salmonidae > Oncorhynchus > Oncorhynchus clarkii. Next base: position 25,420,420 of record NC_092177.1, read on the forward strand.
ACTCACAAGACCAACGGACATGGAACAATAATCAGCAAGGACAATGGGGAACAGAGGGCACATATATACACATACTAATCAGGGAGAATGTGCGTAATGAGACAAGACAGTTCGGGGTTTCGGGTAATCATCCAGTTCAGTGATGCCTAGAAGGCGGGTGACGTAGACCTCCGGAGCTGGTAAACGGAATGAGCAGCAGTACCGGGGGAATCCGTGACACTATGTAAACGTTAACCCTCATGGGTAGGTTTGAGAGAGTTCTGCTACTATGAGTGGTATTTAGTGTTAGTTTGTCCTTTACCCTCATAAAACAACACAGCTTCCAATATTACATTCCTGCTTTTCATGGGACCTTTGGAACATCTGTTCCAGGGATGTGAGGTGGATGTCTTTGATGTTTTACTAGGCTTGCCAAGGAGGGGAACCCCTCCCCCATGTGTTACTGGGTTTAATTTCCGTCTAAAACTTGGGCTGGATTCCATTATGAAATTTGTTTGCCCTTTTCCTTTGACTTAGTATAGTAGTCGACAACCTATTGAAGGCTTCCTACTGTTGTCTGTTGTCTTGTGTTTTTAAAGAACATGTAGGGTCACTTCCAGAGGGAGGGGTTTAGACGAGGGGATGAGTAAAGCTGTCAACAAAGAGACAGTCACTACTTGAGCCTTGTCATTCACATTCCAAAACATAGATCAGGAAATGTGCTTGGAATTCATATCGACAAATCCACCCTGCAATTGGCCGCTAATTAAAGTACACCCATAAACACACATCGGCTGAGGCATGCTTCTCTTCCTGTTGGTATTGAATGCGCAAACAATTGATTCAACAAACATAGGATGCCCCTTCCCTTGAAATATGAGCTTCTGGACTCATTCTGGTGAGGAATGAATGAATGTATTTGGGTTAGTGTAATTCAATGCCAGTTTTAATAGATATTAGTCTGAATAGATGTTAGTGTTAATAGATGCTAGTGTTAATACAGTATATCACAAAAGTGAGTACACCCCTCACAGTTTAGTAAATATTTGAATATATCTTTTCATGTGACAACACTGAAGAAATGACACTTTGCTACCATATAAAGTAGTGCGTGTACAGCTTATATAACAGTTTCAATGTGCTGTCCTCTCAAAATAACTCAACACACAGCCATTAATGTCTAAACAGCTGGCAACAAAAGTGAGTACACCCCTAAGTGAAAATGTCCAAATTTGGCCCAATTAGCCATTTTCCCTCCCCGGTGTCATGTGACTCGTTAGTGTTACATGGTCTCAGGTGTGAATGGGGAGCAGGTGTGTTAAATTTGGTGTCATCGCTTTCACACTCCCTCATACTGACTGGTCACTGGAAGTTCAACATGGCACCTCATGGCAAAGAACTCTCTGAGGATCTGAAAAAAAGAATTGTTGCTCTACATAAAGATGGCCTGGGCTATAAGAAGATTGCCAAGACCCTGAAACTGAGCTGTAGCACGGTGGCCAAGACCATACAGCGGTTTAACTGGACAGGTTCCACTCAGAACAGGCCTCGCCATGGTCGACCAAAGAAGTTGAGTGCACGTGCTCAGCGTCATATCCAGAGGTTGTCTTTGGGAAATAGACGTATGAGTGGGACCAGCATTGCTGCAGAGGTTGAAGGGGTGGGGGGTCAGCCCATACGCCGTACACTGCATCAAATTGGTCTGCATGGCTGTCGTCCCAGAAGGAAGCCTCTTCTAAAGATGATGCACAAGAAAGCTCGCAAACAGTTTGCTGAAGACAAGCAGACAAAAATGTGAGGGTGTACTCACTTTTGTGATATACTGTAGATGCTAGTGTTAATAGATACTAGTGTTAATAGATGCTAGTGTTAATAGATGCTAGTGTTAATAGATGCTAGTGTGAATAGATGCTAGTGTTAATAGATGCTAGTGTTAATAGATGCTAGTGTGAATAGATGCTAGTGTGAATAGATGCTAGTGTTAATAGATGCTAGTGTTAATAGATGCTAGTGTGAATAGATGCTAGTGTTAATAGATGCTAGTGTGAATAGATGCTAGTGTTAATAGATGCTAGTGTTAATAGATGCTAGTGTGAATAGATGCTAGTGTGAATAGATGCTAGTGTGAATAGATGCTAGTGTGAATAGATACTAGTGTGAATAGATGCTAGTGTTAATAGATGCTAGTGTTAATAGATGCTAGTGTTAATAGATGCTAGTGTTAATAGATGCTAGTGTGAATAGATGCTAGTGTGAATAGATGCTAGTGTTAATAGATGCTAGTGTTAATAGATGCTAGTGTTAATAGATGCTAGTGTTAATAGATACTAGTGTGAATAGATGCTAGTGTTAATAGATGCTAGTGTTAATAGATGCTAGTGTTAATAGATGCTAGTGTTAATAGATGCTAGTGTGAATAGATGCTAGTGTTAATAGATGCTAGTGTTAATAGATGCTAGTGTTAATAGATGCTAGTGTGAATAGATGCTAGTGTGAATGCAAGTGTTTTGTTCTTTGTGTGTATGACTGTCTCTGTGCATGTTTCTTTCTTTCACTGTCTATACAGTGTTGTAACAATGTGCAAATAGTTAAAGTACAAAAGGGAAAATAAATAAGCATAAATATGGGTTGTATTTACAATGGTGTTTGTTCTTCACTGGTTGACCTTTTCTTGTGGTAACAGGTCACACATTTTGCTGCTGTGATGGCACACTGTGGAATTTCACCCAGTAGATAAGGGAGTTGATTAAAATCGGGTTTGTTTTCAAATTATTTGTGGATCTGTGTAATCTGAGGGAAATATGCGTCGCTAATATGGTCATACATTGGGCAGGAGGTTAGGAAGTGCAGCTCAGTGTCCACTTCATTTTGTGGGTAGTGTGCACAGCCTGTCTTCTCTTGAGTGCCAGGTCTGCCTCTCTCTCTCTTTCTGTCCCTCTCTCTCTCTCTCTCTGTCCCTCTCTGTCTCTCTCTCTCTCTGTCCCTCTCTCTCTCTGTCCCTCTCTCTCTCTGTCCCTCTCTCTCTCTGTCCCTCTCTCTCTCTGTCCCTCTCTCTCTCTCTGTCCCTCTCTCTCTCTCTGTCCCTCTCTCTCTCTCTCTGTCCCTCTCTCTCTCTCTCTCTGTCCCTCTCTCTCTCTCTCTCTGTCCCTCTCTCTGTCCCTCTCTCTCTCTCTCTCTGTCCCTCTCTCTCTCTCTGTCCCTCTCTCTCTCTCTCTCTGTCCCTCTCTCTCTCTCTCTGTCCCTCTCTCTCTCTCTGTCCCTCTCTCTCTCTGTCCCTCTCTCTCTCTCTCTCTCTGTCCCCCTCTCTCTCTCTCTCTCTCTGTCCCCGTCTCTCTCTCTCTCTGTCTCTCTCTCTCTCTCTGTCCCCCCCTCTCTCTCTCTCTCTCTCTCTGTCCCTCTCTCTCTCTCTCTCTCTCTCTCTGTCGCTCTCTCTCTCTCTCTGTCCCTCTCTCTCTCTCTCTCTGTCCCCCTCTCTCTCTCTGTCTCTCTCTCTCTGTCCCTCTCTCTCTCTCTCTGTGTGAATGGGAGAATGAGATCCCTGCTCTCCTCTCCACTCTGCTCTGTGACACTGATGTTTAGGCCAAGGTATGTATAGTTTGTGTGTTCTAGTGCAATGATGTCTATATTGAATTTGTATTTGTGGTCCTCTCTCTCTCTGTCCCTCTCGCTCTCTCTCTCTCTGTCCCTCTCGCTCTCTCTCTCTCTGTCTCTCTCTCTATCTCTGTCCCTCTCGCTCTCTCTCTCTCTGTCCCTCTCGCTCTCTCTCTCTCTCTGTCCCTCTCTCTCTGTCCCTCTCTCTCTCTCTCTGTCCCCCTCTCTCTCTGTGTGAATGGGAGAATGAGATCCCTGCTCTCCTCTCCACTCTGCTCTGTGACACTGATGTTTAGGCCAAGGTATGTATAGTTTGTGTGTTCTAGTGCAATGGTGTCTATATTGAATTTGTATTTGTGGTCCTCTCTCTTTCTCTCTCTGTGTGTGAATGGGAGAATGAGATCCTTGCTTTCCCCTCCACTCTGCTCCGTGACATGATCATAGCAATGGACGGGATGGAGGTAGGAAATGTAGGGCAGAGTGGGGATAGAAGGAGGAGGGGGTTCAGTGTGTCCTGGCTTTTGCAAGCTGTTACAACAGACAACTTTCTCACTCTTTCTATCTTCAAATCTCTATCTCCACTTCTCCCTCCCTCTCCAGCTCCCCCTCTCTCTCTCCATTTCTTCCTCCCTTGCATTCACCCAGTGCGTGCCTGTTCATTCTGTCTATCGGTGTGTGGTAGAGAGCTCCCCTACCCCCCAGCAATGCATTTCTGACTCTCAGTCAACCTCGTCTGAGAGATGGTCTTTAGATAAAGAAATCATGTCATCTGTGTGTGTTTAGTGTGAGTGCAACACAGATGTGTGTGTGTGTGTGTGTGTGTGTGTGTGTGTCGAGAGGTCTGAAATCCTCCGGGAGGCTCTTTCCTCCTTCCCAGGGTAATTTGCTGTGGGATGAGTGAAGTTTAAGAGCAAGGGTAGTCTTGGTAACAATTGCTGCCATCTGTGTGAGTAGTGTGTGAGTGTGTGAAAGGATGGAGGAGCAGCCTGCGGGCTTAATGCTTCATTCAACTAAATGTTGAATTATTTATTTAATACTCAGCAGAAAGGGAAGGTTACTGGGTTACACTGGAACACTTCCACAGCATTATGAATCTAGTAAGAGAGACTTCAGTCCATTCTCTACGTGGACATTCCAGGACAGGAGGGTACTGTTGCTATATTCTGTCATACTGTATACTAAAACCTCTCCTGTCTGCAGTCCAACACTTAGACAACATGACTCCCTACAATAACCTCATTAGAACTACACAGTCGGTTCCGTGTGGCTCACAACACTAGGGTTGTGGGTTTGATAAAATATATGAATTCACTACTGTAAGTCGCTCTGGAGGGCTCTAGGTCATGGCCGTAGAGTTCTCTTGGCCGTAGAGTTCTCTTGGCCGTAGAGTTCTCTTGGCCGTAGTGTCCTCTTGGTCGTAGTGTCCTCTTGGTCGTAGTGTCCTCTTGGCCGTAGGGCTCTCTCTTGGCCGTAGGGCTCTCTCTTTGCTATAGGGCTCTTTCTTGGCTGCAAGGTTCTCTTGGCTGCAAGGTTCTCTTGGCTGCAAGGTTCTCTTGGCTGTGGTGTCCTCTTGGCTGTGGTGTCCTCTTGGCTGTAGGGCTCTCTCTTGGCTGTAGGGCTCTCTCTTGGCTATAGGGCTCTCTCGGCAGTAGGGCTCTCTCGGCTTCTCTTGCCTGTGGTAGTAGAGGGTTCTCTTGGCTGTAAGATTCTCTTGGTTGTAGAGGGTTCTCCTGGCAGTTGGGTTCACCTGGCTTTAGGGCTCTCTTGGCTGTTGTAGTAGTAGAGGGTTCTCTTGGCTGTAGGCTTCTCTTGGCTGTAGTAGTGGAGGGTTCTCTTGGCTGTGGGCTTCTCTTGGCTGTAGTAGTGGAGGGTTCTCTTGGCTGTAGGCTTCTCTTGGCTGTAGGGTTTATCTTTGCTGTATTAGTAGAGGGTTCTCTTGGCTGTAGGGTTTCTCTTGGCTGTATTAGTAGAGGGTTCTCTTGGCTGTAGGGTTTCTCTTGGCTGTATTAGTAGAGGTTTCTCTTGGCTGTAGGGTTTCTCTTGGCTGTAGTAGTGGGGGTTTCTCTTGGCTTTAGGCTTTCTCTTGGCTGTAGGCTTTCTCTTGGCTGTAGGGTTTCTCTTGGCTGTAGTAGTGGAGGTTTCTCTTGGCTGTAGGCTTTCTCTTGGCTGTATTAGTAGAGGTTTCTCTTGGCTGTAGGCTTTCTCTTGGCTGTAGGCTTTCTCTTGGCTGTAGGGTTTCTCTTGGCTGTAGGGTTTCTCTTGGCTGTAGGGTTTCTGTTTGCTGTATTAGTAGAGGTTTATCTTGGCTGTAGGGTTTCTCTTTGCTGTATTAGTAGAGGTTTCTCTTGGCTGTATTAGAGGTTTATCTTGGCTGTATTAGAGGTTTCTCTTGGCTGTAGGGTTTTCAAATCAAATCAAATCAAATTTTATTTGTCACATACACATGGTTAGCAGATGTTAATGCGAGTGTAGCGAAATGCTTGTGCTTCTAGTTCCGACAATGCAGTAATAACCAACAAGTAATCTAACTAACAATTCCAAAACTACTGTCTTGTACACAGTGTGAGGGGATAAAGAATATGTACATAAGGATATATGAATGAGTGATGGTACAGAGCAGCATAGTCAAGATACAGTAGATGGTATCGAGTACAGTATATACATATGAGATGAGTATGTAAACAAAGTGGCATAGTTAAAGTGGCTAGTGATACATGTATTACATAAGGATACAGTCGATGATATAGAGTACAGAGTTTTCGTTGCAGGCCGTGTCAGTGGCACTGTATTGTCCTCAAAGCGGGCAAAAAAGTGATTTAGTCTGCCTGGGAGCAGGACATCCTGGTCCGTGACTGGGCTGGATTTCTTCCTGTAGTCCGTAATTGACTGTAGACCCTGCCACATGCCTCTTGTGTCTGAGCCGTTGAATTGAGATTCTACTTTGTCTCTGTACTGACGCTTAGCTTGTTTGATAGCCTTGCGGAGGGAATAGCTGCACTGTTTGTATTCGGTCATGTTACCAGACACCTTGCCCTGATTAAAAGCAGTGGTTCGCGCTTTCAGTTTCACGCGAATGCTGCCATCAATCCACGGTTTCTGGTTAGAGAATGTTTTAATCGTTGCTATGGGAACGACATCTTCAACGCACGTTCTAATGAACTCGCACACCGAATCAGCGTATTCGTCAATGTTGTTGTCTGACGCAATACGAAACATGTCCCAGTCCACGTGATGGAAGCAGTCTTGGAGTGTGGAGTCAGCTTGGTCGGACCAGCGTTGGACAGACCTCAGCGTGGGAGCCTCTTGTTTTAGTTTCTGTCTGTAGGCAGGGATCAACAAAATGGAGTCGTGGTCAGCTTTTCCGAAAGGGGGGCGGGGCAGGGCCTTATATGCGTTGCGGAAGTTAGAGTAACAATGATCCAAGGTCTTTCCACCCCTGGTTGCGCAATCGATATGCTGATAAAATTTAGGGAGTCTTGTTTTCAGATTAGGTTTCTCTTGACTGTACGGTTTCTCTTGGCTGTACGGTTTCTCTTTGCTGTATTAGTAGAGGTTTCTCTTGGCTGTAGGGTTTCTCTTTGCTGTATTAGTAGAGGTTTCTCTTGACTGTAGGGTTTCTCTTGGCTGTAGGGTTTCTCTTTGCTGTATTAGTGTAGGTTTCTCTTGGCTGTAGAGGTTTCTCTTGGCTGTAGGGTTTCTCTTTGCTGTATTAGTAGAGGTTTCTCTTGGCTGTAGGGTTTCTCTTGGCTGTAGGGTTTATCTTTGCTGTATTAGTAGAGGTTTCTCTTGGCTGTAGGGTTTCTCTTGGCTGTATTAGTAGAGGTTTCTCTTGACTGTAGGGTTTCTCTTGGCTGTAGGGTTTCTCTTTGCTGTATTAGTAGAGGTTTCTCTTGGTTGTAGGGTTTCTCTTGGCTGTAGGGTTTCTCTTGGCTGTAGGGTTTCTCTTTGCTGTATTAGTAGAGGTTTCTCTTGGCTGTAGGGTTTCTCTTGGCTGTAGGGTTTCTGTAGGGTTTCTCTTGGCTGTAGGGTTTCTCTTGGCTGTAGGGTTTCTCTTGGCTGTAGGGTTTCTGTAGGGTTTCTCTTGGCTGTAGGGTTTCTCTTGGCTGTATTAGTAGAGGTTTCTATTGGCTGTAGGGTTTCTCTTGGCTGTATTAGTAGAGGTTTCTCTTGGCTGTAGGGTTTCTCTTGGCTGTAGGCTTTCTGTAGGGTTTCTCTTGGCTATAGGGTTTCTCTTGGCTGTAGGGTTTCTATTTGCTGTATTAGAAGAGGTTTCTCTTGGCTGTAGGGTTTCTCTTGGCTGTAGGGTTTCTCTTTGCTGTATTAGTAGAGGTTTCTCTTGGCTGTAGGGTTTCTCTTGGCTGTAGGGTTTCTCCTTGCTGTATTAGTAGAGGTTTCTCTTGGCTGTAGGGTTTCTCTTGGCTGTAGGGTTTCTGTAGGGTTTCTCTTGGCTGTAGGGTTTCTCTTGGCTGTAGGGTTTCTCTTGGCTGTATTAGTAGAGGTTTCTCTTGGCTGTAGGGTTTCTCTTGGCTGTAGGGTTTCTCTTGGCTGTAGGGTTTCTGTAGGGTTTCTCTTGGCTGTAGGGTTTCTCTTGGCTGTATTAGTAGAGGTTTCTCTTGGCTGTAGGGTTTCTCTTGGCTCTAGGGTTTCTCTTTGCTGTATTAGTAGAGGTTTCTCTTGGCTGTAGGGTTTCTCTTGGTTGTAGGGTTTCTGTAGGGTTTCTCTTGGTTGTAGGGTTTCTCTTGGCTGTAGGGTTTCTCTTGGCTGTAGGGTTTTTCTTGGCTGTCGGGTTTCTCTTGGCTGTATTAGTAGAGGTTTCTCTTGACTAGGGTTTCTCTTGAATGTAGGGTTTCTCTTGGCTGTAGTAGTGGAGGGTTCTCTTGGCTGTAGGGTTCTCTTGGCTGTAAGGTTTCTCTTTGCTGTATTAGTAGAGGTTTATCTTGACTGTAGGGTTTCTCTTGAATGTAGGGTTCTCTTGGCTGTAGGGTTTCTCTTTGCTGTATTAGTAGAGGTTTCTCTTGGCTGTAGTAGTGGAGGTTTCTCTTGGCTGTAGGGTTTCTCTTGGCTTTATTAGTAGAGGTTTCTCTTGGCTGTAGGGTTTCTCTTGGCTGTAGTAGTGGAGGTTTCTCTTGGCTGTAGGGTTTCTCTTGGCTGTATTAGTAGAGGTTTCTCTTGGCTGTAGGGTTTCTCTTGGCTGTAGGGTTTCTCTTGGCTGTTGGGTTTCTCTTTGCTGTATGAGAGGAGGTTTCTCTTGGCTGTAGGGTTTCTCTTGGCTGTAGGGTTTCTCTTGGCTGTAGTAGTGGAGGTTTCTCTTGGCTGTAGGGTTTCTCTTGGCTGTATTAGTAGAGCTTTCTCTTGGCTGTAGGGTTTCTCTTTGCTGTATTTGTAGAGGTTTCTCTTGGCTGTAGGGTTTCTCTTGGTTGTAGGGTTTCTCTTGGCTGTATTGGTAGAGCTTTCTCTTGGCTGTAGGGTTTCTCTTGGCTGTAGGGTTTCTCTTTGCTGTATTAGTAGAGGTTTCTCTTGGCTGTAGGGTTTCTCTTGGCTGTAGGGTTTCTGTAGGGTTTCTCTTGGCTGTAGGGTTTCTCTTGGCTGTAGGGTTTCTCTTGGCTGTATTAGTAGAGGTTTCTCTTGGCTGTAGGGTTTCTCTTGGCTGTAGGGTTTCTCTTGGCTGTAGGGTTTCTGTAGGGTTTCTCTTGGCTGTAGGGTTTCTCTTGGCTGTATTAGTAGAGGTTTCTCTTGGCTGTAGGGTTTCTCTTGGCTCTAGGGTTTCTCTTTGCTGTATTAGTAGAGGTTTCTCTTGGCTGTAGGGTTTCTCTTGGTTGTAGGGTTTCTGTAGGGTTTCTCTTGGTTGTAGGGTTTCTCTTGGCTGTAGGGTTTCTCTTGGCTGTAGGGTTTTTCTTGGCTGTCGGGTTTCTCTTGGCTGTATTAGTAGAGGTTTCTCTTGACTAGGGTTTCTCTTGAATGTAGGGTTTCTCTTGGCTGTAGTAGTGGAGGGTTCTCTTGGCTGTAGGGTTCTCTTGGCTGTAAGGTTTCTCTTTGCTGTATTAGTAGAGGTTTATCTTGACTGTAGGGTTTCTCTTGAATGTAGGGTTCTCTTGGCTGTAGGGTTTCTCTTTGCTGTATTAGTAGAGGTTTCTCTTGGCTGTAGTAGTGGAGGTTTCTCTTGGCTGTAGGGTTTCTCTTGGCTTTATTAGTAGAGGTTTCTCTTGGCTGTAGGGTTTCTCTTGGCTGTAGTAGTGGAGGTTTCTCTTGGCTGTAGGGTTTCTCTTGGCTGTATTAGTAGAGGTTTCTCTTGGCTGTAGGGTTTCTCTTGGCTGTAGGGTTTCTGTAGGGTTTCTCTTGGCTGTAGGGTTTCTCTTGGCTGTTGGGTTTCTCTTTGCTGTATGAGAGGAGGTTTCTCTTGGCTGTAGGGTTTCTCTTGGCTGTAGGGTTTCTCTTGGCTGTAGTAGTGGAGGTTTCTCTTGGCTGTAGGGTTTCTCTTGGTTGTATGTTTTCTCTTGGCTGTAGTAGTGGAGATTTCTCTTGGTTGTAGGGTTTCTCTTGGCTGTATTAGTAGAGCTTTCTCTTGGCTGTAGGGTTTCTCTTGGCTGTATTAGTAGATGTTTCTCTTGACTTGTGTTTCTCTTGAATTTAGGGTTTCTCTTGGCTGTAGTAGTGGAGGGTTCTCTTGGCTGTATGGTTCTCTTGGCTGTAGGGTTTCTCTTTGCTGTATTAGTAGAGGTTTCTCTTGAATGTAGGGTTCTCTTGGCTGTAGGGTTTCTCTTTGCTGTATTAGTAGATGTGTCTCTTGGCTGTAGGGTTTCTCTTTGCTGTATTAGTGTAGGTTTCTCTTGGCTGTAGGGTTTCTCTTGGCTGTAGGGTTTCTCTTTGCTGTATTAGTAGAGGTTTATCTTGGCTGTAGGGTTTCTCTTGGTTGTAGGGTTTCTCTTGGCTGTATTAGTAGAGGTTTCTCTTGGCTGTAGAGGTTTCTCTTGGCTGTAGAGGTTTCTCTTGGCTGTAGAGGTTTCTCTTGGCTGTAGGGTTTCTCTTGGCTGTAGGGTTTCTCTTTGCTGTATTAGTAGAGGTTTCTCTTGGCTGTAGAGGTTTCTCTTGGCTGTAGGGTTTCTCTTTGCTTTATTAGTAGAGGTTTCTCTTGGCTGTAGGGTTTCTCTTGGCTGTAGGGTTTCTCTTTGCTGTATTAGTAGAGGTTTATCTTGGCTGTAGGGTTTCTCTTGGTTGTAGGGTTTACCACTACTACAGCAAAGAGAAGCCCTACAGCCAAGAGTAATTATGAGGTTGGGACATTGGGAACCTATCTGGGCTAGCTAAAGACAACTTTATAAATATCACGTTCGTTATATGAATCGGACCAAGGTGCAGCGTGGTATGTGTACATTCTTCATTATATTAAAAATGAACACTGAACAAACTAACCAAAATAACTAAATTACACGTACAAAGCTATACAAATGAGTGCTGACAGGCAACTACACATAGACAAGAACCCACAAACACCAAAGGGAAATTGCTACTTAAATGATCCCCAATCAGAGACAACGATAAACAGCTGCCTCTGATTGGGAACCATATCAGGCCACCATAAACATACAAATACCTAGACCTACAAAACCCAATACATACAAAACCCCTAGACAATACAAAAAGTAGCGTAACCACCCTAGTCGCACCCTGACCTAACCAAATTATAAAGAAAACAGATATCTCAGGTCAGGGCGTGACAATAAAATTGCTAGGTGGCTAGTACTATTACAGAGAAACAACAAACAAACGTGTCTGTGTGTTTCTACTTCTCAAAATATGTTATATATTTTCCTCAGGCTCCACTGTGCTAGGCTATGATTTTATTTTCACACAATGCTTGTTGGCTCTCATACCTGAGGCCTTCACTTGATGTAGTAATGAAATGTAACAATGAGTATGGTTAAATGCACTCAATAATATGATGACTGTGGATTGTCAGATTAATATAATAGTTTAAAACGTTTACATGCTTTGCAAGAAGAATCATTTTCCTAATAATCCTGTTTCCATGGACACATCTGAAATCGGGCTTCCTGATGGGATTTAAATTACCAATCAGAATAAACACTCTACCACAGCGACCATGTTATTTTGGGGAAACCTATTGGATTCTGAGTTCAGACGTGAAGTTTGTATGCGAAAACAATTTCTAAAATGCCGACTTTCGCTGAAGAGGGAAGATTGTACTACTGGTGTTGCCACATGTGCAGATCAAATACACAGCTGGAACTCTGATTCAGCCTGTTTACATGTCCTAACAATTATAAAATATTGTTTAGAAAACCAGGTGTTTTAATTGGTGTGTGCTTACTTCAATTTTGACCTCACGCCGATTTAAGATAGGCAGAATAAAGTGTTTACATGACTATTGCTGTACTCGGCCTACTGCCATAATCAATTTAATATTGAATTATTAGTGTGCATGTAAACATACTCAGTGCTGTTACTCACCTGTTGGTCCTCTCTCTCTCTCAAATTCAAATTCAAGCTGCTTTATTGGTATGAAAAACATTGTCAATATTGCTAAAGCAACAATGTATACAATATACATTGCAATAAAATTATAAACAATACCTAATAATAATATAAAATGGCAGTAAATAATACAAATTTAAATACAAAAATAATAACAATAAAATGATAACAGTCAATAGTAGATTGTCATCATTACCACTACTACTACCACCACAATCACTAAACTGTTATCATTACAATTACCACCCATACCACTACTACTACCACCGTCACTAAACTGCTATCATTACCATTACCACCCATACCACTACTACTACCACCACAATCACTAAACTGTTATCATTAAATTAACCACCCATACCACTACTACTACCACCACAATCACTAAACTGTTATCATTACAATTACCACCCATACCACTACTACTACCACCGTCACTAAACTGCTATCATTACCATTACCACCCATACCACTACTACTACCACCACAATCACTAAACTGTTATCATTAAATTAACCACCCATACCACTACTACTACCACCACAATCACTAAACTGTTATCATTACAATTACCACCCATACCACTACTACTACCACCGTCACTAAACTGCTATCATTACCATTACCACCCATACCACTACTACTACCACCACAATCACTAAACTGTTATCATTAAATTAACCACCCATACCACTACTACTACCACCACAATCACTAAACTGTTATCATTACAATTACCACCCATACCACTACTACTACCACCGTCACTAAACTGCTATCATTACCATTACCACCCATACCACTACTACTACCACCACAATCACTAAACTGTTATCATTAAATTAACCACCCATACCACTACTACTACCACCACAATCACTAAACTGTTATCATTACAATTACCACCCATACCACTACTACTACCACCATCACTAAACTGCTATCATTACCATTACCACCCATACCACTACTACTACCACCACAATCACTAAACTGTTATCATTACCATTACCACCCATACCACTACTACTACCACCACAATCACTAAACTGTTATCATTACCATTACCACCCATACCACTACTACTACCACCACAATCACTAAACTGCTATCATTACCATTACCACCCATACCACTACTACTACCACCACAATCACTAAACTGCTATCATTACCATTACCACCCCTACCACTACTACTACCACCACTACACTTCTATCATTATCATTACCATTACCACCCATACCACTACTACTACCACCACTACACTTCTATCATTACCACCCATACCACTACTACTACCACCACAATCACTAAACTGTTATCATTACCATTACCACCCATACCACTACTACTACTACCACCATCACTAAACTGTTATCATTACAATTACCACCCATACCACTACTACTACCACCACAATCACTGAACTGTTATCATTACCATTACCACCCATACCACTACTACTACCACCACTACACTTCTATCATTACCATTACCATCCATACCACTACTACTACCACCACCATCACTACACTTCTATCATTACCATTACCACCCATACCACTACTACTACCACCACCATCACTAAACTGTTATCATTACAATTACCACCCATACCACTACTACTACTACCACCATCAGTAAACTGCTATCATTACCATTACCACCTATACCACTACTACTACCACCACAATCACTAAACTGCTATCATTACCATTACCACCCATACCACTACTACTACCACCACTACACTTCTAGCATTACCATTACCATCCATACCACTACTACTACCACCACCACCACTACACTTCTATCATTACCATTACCACCCATACCACTACTACTACCACCACTACACTTCTAGCATTACCATTACCATCCATACCACTACTACTACCACCACCACCACTACACTTCTATCATTACCATTACCACCCATACCACTACTACTACCACCACCATCACTAAACTGCTCTCATTACCATTACCACTACTACTACTACTACCACCACCATCACTAAACTGCTATCATTACCATTACCACCCATACCACTACTACTACCACCACCACCACTACACTGTTATCATTACCATTACCACCCATACCACTACTACTACCACCACCATCACTACACTTCTATCATTACCATTACCACCCATACCACTACTACTACCACCACAATCACTAAACTGTTATCATTACCATTACCACCCATACCACTACTACTACCACCACAATCACTAAACTGCTATCATTACCATTACCACCCATACCACTACTACTACCACCACTACACTTCTATCATTACCATTACCACCCATACCACTACTACTACCACCACCATCACTACACTTCTATCATTACCATTACCACTACTACCACTACCACCACCATCACTAAACTGCTATCATTACCATTACCACTACTACTACTACCACCACCATCACTAAACTGCTCTCATTACCATTACCACTACTACTACTACTACCACCACCATCACTAAACTGCTATCATTACCATTACCACCCATACCACTACTACTACCACCACCACCACTACACTGTTATCATTACCATTACCATCCATACCACTACTACTACCACCACCACCACTACACTTCTATCATTACCATTACCACCCATACCACTACTACTACCACCACCATCACTACACTTCTATCATTACCATTACCACCCATACCACTACTACTACCACCACCATCACTACACTTCTATCATTACCATTACCACTACTACCACTACCACCACCATCACTAAACTGCTATCATTACCATTACCACTACTACTACTACCACCACCATCACTAAACTGCTCTCATTACCATTACCACTACTACTACTACTACCACCACCATCACTAAACTGCTATCATTACCATTACCACCCATACCACTACTACTACCACCACCACCACTACACTGTTATCATTACCATTACCATCCATACCACTACTACTACCACCACCACCACTACACTTCTATCATTACCATTACCACCCATACCACTACTACTACCACCACCATCACTACACTTCTATCATTACCATTACCACCCATACCACTACTACTACCACCACCATCACTACACTTCTATCATTACCATTACCACTACTACCACTACCACCACCATCACTAAACTGCTATCATTACCATTACCACCCATACCACTACTACTACCACCACCATCACTAAACTGCTCTCATTACCATTACCACTACTACTACTACTACCACCACCATCACTAAACTGCTATCATTACCATTACCACCCATACCACTACTACTACCACCACCGCCACTACACTGTTATCATTACCATTACCACCCATACCACTACTATTTGGAATGATAAACAACAATAATAACAGTAATAACAATAATAGTAATAATAAGTAAGTTACTGTTTACTATGCAGATGTTATTATTCAGTGTCCCTCAGGCTATGGCAGGAAAATACATATTTAAATACATTGCTCCTTCTCCCATGAGTATTTGTAGTTTTTCTTCTGGGTTCTTTTTCTTCTAAGTTCAAATTTTGAATAAATGTAGTAATTTCTGTGAATAATGATGATGATGATAATAATTATGATGCTCTCTCTCTCTCTCTCTCGCTCGCTTTCCCGCTCTCTTTTTGCCTGTCTGCAGGACAGACAGGGATCTCCAGCCAATGATGTAGATGAGGATGATGAAGGTACATAGGGAAGGCTGTGTGGGGAGGAAGAGCAGCGCCTGACTCTCCTCTCTTCCACTTCCTCATCCACTCTGAGCCGTACCCTCTAATTGGGCGGACGGAGCACAATGTCATCGACCACGCACACCTCAGCCCCGCATCCCAAGAAGACGCGCGGGAAGGAGAGAACTGAGGTCATGGGTGACTTTGCGCAGACAGCCAGTGAGGAGTTTCGGAACAAGCTGATGGACCTCCAGATAGAAATGCAGCAGGAGAAGGGCAAGGTAGGCCCCTCCCCTCTGATGATGATAAGGATGCAATTGATGATGTTGATAATGATATCATTATCTGTTGGTCTTTTGTGATCTACTGTTAATGATACTATTAAGAATCATTATCTCTCTTTTTCCTATTCCCTTACAAACGTCACTCTTTCTCTCCTCCTCTTCCTCCCGTTTGTCTCGCTCCTCCCCTATCCTCTATCCCACCCTCCTCTCGCTCCCTCTCCTCTGTCCCACCCTCCTCTCCCTCCCCTCTCCTCTGTCCCACCCTCCTCTCCCTCCCTCTCCTCTGTCCCCCCCTCCTCTCCCCCTCTCCTCTATCCCACCCTCCTCTCCCTCCTCTCCCTCCTCTCCCCCTCTCCTCTATCCCACCCTCCTCTCCCTCCCTCTCCTCTGTCCCACCCTCCTCTCCCTCCCCTCTCCTCTGTCCCACCCTCCTCTCCCTCCCTCTCCTCTGTCCCTCCCTCCCCTCTCCTCTATCCCACCTTCCTCTCCCTCCCTCTCCTCTATCCCACCCTCCTCTCCCTCCTCTCCCCCCTCTCCTCTATCCCACGCTCCTCTCCCTCCCCTCTATTCTATCCCTCCCTCCCCTCTCCTCCCCTGGGTAGGTCTCTAAGCTGAGAGAGCGTCTCCAGGAGCAGAGGCAAGCCAGGGAACTAGAACAACACAAACACACGGTGGTCCTCACCGACCTCCGCGCCAAACTGCACGAGGAGAAGCTCCGCGAGCTGGCAGCCGCCCGCGAGGCGTTGGCACGTCAACACGAGTTGGAGCTGGCGCGTACCATTAAGATCCGCGACGGGGAAGTACACCGGCTGCAGGGGCTGGTCCACGCACTGAGGGACGGGGCTGCGGACAAGCTGAAGAGTGCCCTGCTAGGGGAGGCCCGGGAAGAGGCCAGGAGGTCCTTCGATGGGGAGAGACTCAGACTACAGCAGGAGGTAGGCTGGCCTGGGGCCTCAATTTGAATCCAACCTGCATTGGATTTTTTTTTCTCCCCATGGCCAATCAGAATCCTAGCCTGGTGCGGGTCATGCTACTTTTAATTCCTTCTACTACCAGCTAGACTCCCCTCACAGGCCTTGTTTTCAGAATAAGAAGCTTCAAGCCTGTGTTTAGTCTGGACTTGAAAGTTGTTGTTCAGAGCATCTTCTTTGTTTCTAAAAGTCATGTGACATTACTATGTCCCCAATCATCTTAATTGCTTCAGGGGGCGTATACTTGAAGTGTATACTAGATGGAAAGTGTAACGCTACACATGCTAGCTGTGTGTGTGTTCCCCCCAGGTCCTGAAGCAGGAGACAGTACGGAAGCAGGTTGAGGAGGCTCTGTCTAACACGCTGCAGGCAGACAAGGCCAAAGCAGCCGACCTCCGAACAGCCTACCAGCAGCACCAGGATGAGATCAATCGCATCAAGAGAGACTGCGAGAGAGACATCCGCCGGGTGGTGAGTCGACCGTAACGTGATCACACACCACGTGCCTGTCTGCAAACCGTAACCCCGGCCACAAATCATAACTCCTGATCGATCCTAACCCACATCACACAAAGTCCATGTGTGAGACTGGAGTGTCTGGTCTGGTGAGTGACCTGAAAGTGAACCAAACTTCAAACCAAATTAGGACCATAAACCATATAAATCATTAACCACAGCTAACTGAAATGGGAACCACTCTCTAACAATAGATCTCGTTCTCTCATTCCGTTCCGCGTATGCACTTCTACTGAAGTTCATCTTTAACTTATTGTAGTAATCTGATGGAGAGCTTGAAATGCACTATGTTGATCTCCAGTTGTATTTAACAGAGACCCAGATAACAGAGAGACTGATTAACTACAGCACAGAAGAACAGTGGAAAAACAGGGCCATTAAAGAGATCTCTGCAGCTGTAAAGGTTTACAGTCACGGCTATAATATTTCACAAGGAAACCGAAAGGGGGATGGGAAGAGGTAAAGGAAGAGAGAGGGATGAGAGAAGGGAGTGAGATGAGGACAGGCTGAGAGAAGAACGGGGGGAGTGTGAACTAAGGTTCATGAATGAATTTCTCTCAACAATGTTGGTGTCGTATAATTTGTTGGAGCCTTAGTCTGTAGTTGGAGAATAATGAGCTGGTTTGGAAGGAGGAGAGCAATGGGTTGGACAATAATGAGATAGTTTGGAAGGAGGAGAGTAATGGGTTGGAGAATAATGAGCTGGTTTGGAAGGAGGAGAGCAATGGGTTGGAAAATAATGAGCTGGTTTGGAAGGAGGAGAGTAATGGGTTGGAGAATGAGAGGGAGAACAGCTGGAGATGAGGCTAAAGAGTTCCAGAGTGAAGATGTGTTTTCTCTCTGTCTCACTCTCACTGTCACACAGTCTCTCTCCTTCTTCTCTCCATCCTCCCATCTCTCACTATATTTGTCTCTCTTCTCACCATCCTCCCATCTCTCCTCACTATATTTGTCTCTCTCTCTCTCTCTCCTTCTCTTCATCCTCCCATCTCTCCTCACTATTTGTCTCTCTCTCTCTCTCTCCTTCTCTTCATCCTCCCATCTCTCCTCACTATATTTGTCTCTCTCTCCTTCTCTTCATCCTCCCATCACTCCTCACTATATTTGTCTCTCTCTTCTTCTCTCCATCCTCCCATCTCTCCTCACTATATGTGTCTCTCTCTCTCTCCGTCTCTTAATGTCCTCATCTCTCCTCACTATATTTGTCTCTCTCTCCTTCTCTTCATCCTCCCATCTCTCCTCACTATATTTGTCTCTCTCTCTCCTTCTTCTCTCCATCCTCCCATCTCTCCTCACTATATTTGTCTCTATCTCTCTTCTCTCCATCCTCCCATTTCAGCAGCATACCACCCTGCATACCACTGCTGGCTTGCTTCTGAAGCTAAGCAGGGTTGGTCTTGGTCAGTTCCTGGATGGGAGACCAGAAGCTGCTGGAAGTGGTGTTGGAGGGCCAGTAGGAGGCACTCTTTCCTCTGGTCTAAAAAAAATATCCCAATGCCCCAGGGCAGTGATTGGGGACATTGCCCTGTGTTGGGTGCCGTCTTTCGGATGGGACGTTAAACGGGTGTCCTGACTCTCTGAGGTCATTAAAGATCCCATGGCACTTATCGTAAGAGTAGGGGTGTTAACCCCGGTGTCCTGGCTAAATTCCCAATCTGGCCATCAAACCATCACGGTCACCTAATAATCCCCAGTTTACAATTGGCTCATTCATCCCACTCCTCTCCCCTGTAACTATTCCCCAGGTCGTTGCTGCAAATGAGAATGTGTTCTCAGTCAATTTACCTGGTAAAATAACGGATAAATTAAAAAAAAATAAAAAAATTCTCCTCACTATATTTGTCTCTTTCTCTCTTCTCTTCATCCTCCCATCTCTCCTTACTATATTTGTCTCTCTCGCTCATTTTCTCCACCCTCCCATCTCTCCTCACTATATTTGCCTCTCTCTCTCTCTCCTTCTCTTCATCCTCCCATCTCTCCTCACTATATTTGTCTCTCTCTCTCTCTCTCCTTCTCTTAATGTCCTCATCTCTCCTCACTATATTTGTCTCTCTCTCTTCTCTCAATCCTCCCATCTCTCCTCACTATATTTCTCTCTCTCTCTCCTTCTCTTCATCCTCCCATCTCTCCTCACTATATTTGTCTCTCTCGCTCCTTCTCTTCATCCTCCCATCTCTCCTCACTATATTTGTCTCTCTCTCTCTCCTTCTCTTGATGTCCTCATCTCTCCTCACTATATTTGTCTCTCTCTCTTCTTCTCTCAATCCTCCCATCTCTCCTCACTATATTTCTCTCTCTTTCTCTCTCTCCTTCTCTTCATCCTCCCATCTCTCCTCACTATATTTGTCTCTCTCTCTCTCCTTCTCTTGATGTCCTCATCTCTCCTCACTATATTTGTCTCTCTCGCTCCTTCTCTTCATCCTCCCATCTCTCCTCACTATATTTGTCTCTCTCTCTCTCCTTCTCTTGATGTCCTCATCTCTCCTCACTATATTTGTCTCTCTCTCTCCTTCTCTACATCCTCCCATCTCTCCTCACTATATTTGTCTCTCTATCTCCTTCTTCTCTTCATCCTCCCATCTCTCCTCACTATATTTGTCTCTCTCTCTCTCCTTCTCTTCATCCTCCCATCTCTCCTCACTATATTTGTCTCTCTCTCTCCTTCTCTTCATCCTCCCATCTCTCCTCACTATATTTGTCTCTCTCTCTCCTTCTCTTCAACCTCCCATCTCTCCTCACTATATTTGTCTCTCTCTCTCTTCTCTCCATCCTCCCATCTCTCCTCACTATATTTGTCTCTCTCTCTCCTTCTCTTCATCCTCCCATCTCTCCTCACTATATTTGTCTCTCTCTCTCCTTCTCTCCATCCTCCCATCTCTCCTCACTATATTTGTCTCTCTCTCTCCTTCTCTTCAACCTCCCATCTCTCCTCACTATATTTTTCTCTATCTCTCTTCTCTCCATCCTCCCATCTCTCCTCACTATATTTGTCTCTCTCTCTTCTTCTCTCCATCCTCCCATCTCTCCTCACTATATTTGTCTCTCTCTCTCTCCTTCTCTCCATCCTCGCATCTCTCCTCACTATATTTGTCTCTCTCTCTCTCTCCTTCTCTCCATCCTCCCATCTCTCCTCACTATATTTGTCTCTCTCTCTCCTTCTCTTCATCCTCCCATCTCTCCTCACTATATTTGTCTCTCTCTCTCTCCTTCTCTTCATCCTCCCATCTCTCCTCACTATATTTGTCTCTCTCTCTCCTTCTCTTCATCCTCCCATCTCTCCTCACTATATTTGTCTCTCTCTCTCCTTCTCTCCATCCTCCCATCTCTCCTCACTATATTTGTCTCTCTCCCTTCTTCTCTCCATCCTCCCATCTCTCCTCACTATATTTGTCTCTCTCTCTTCTTCTCTCCATCCTCCCATCTCTCCTCACTATATTTGTCTCCCTCTCTCTCCTTCTCTTCATCCTCCCATCTCTCCTCACTATATTTGTCTCTCTCTCTCTCTCTCCTTCTCTTCATCCTCCCATCTCTCCTCACTATATTTGTCTCTCTCTCCTTCTCTTCATCCTCCCATCTCTCCTCACTATATTTGTCTCTCTCTCTCTCCTTCTCTTCATCCTCCCATCTCTCCTCACTATATTTGTCTCTCTCTCTCTCTCCTTCTCTCCATCCTCCCATCTCTCCTCACTATATTTGTCACTCTCTCCTTCTCTTCATCCTCCCATCTCTCCTCACTATTTTTTTCTCTCTCTCTCTCCTTCTCTTCATCCTCCCATCTCTCCTCACTATATTTGTCTCTCTCTCTCTCTCCTTCTCTTCATCCTCCCATCTCTCCTCACTATATTTGTCTCTATCTCTCTCTCCTCTCCATCCTCCCATCTCTCCTCACTATATTTGTCTCTATCTCTCTCTCCTCTCCATCCTCCCATCTCTCCTCACTATATTTGTCTCTCTCTCTCTTCTTCTCTCCATCCTCCCATCTCTCCTCACTATATTTGTCTCTCTCTCTCTCCTTCTCTTCATCCTCCCATCTCTCCTCACTATATTTGTCTCTCTCTCTCTCTCCTTCTCTTCATCCTCCCATCTCTCCTCACTATATTTGTCTCTCTCTCTCTCTCTCCTTCTCTTCATCCTCCCATCTCTCCTCACTATATTTCTCTCTCTCTCTCTCCTTCTCTTCATCCTCCCATCTCTCCTCACTATATTTGTCTCTCTTGCTCCTTCTCTCCACCCTCCCATCTCTCCTCACTATATTTGTCTCTCTCCCATCTGTCCTCTCACTAGATGGATGAGCTGAAGGGGAAGGACCGTGTGGTGTCAGCGTTGGAGAGGGAGCTGGGGGTGCAGGCTGGTTATGCCCAGAAGCTCCAGCTGCAGAAGGAGGCTCTGGATGAGCAGCTGGGTCATGTCAGGGAGGCAGAGAGGCATCACAGCAGCCCCAAGAGAGAGGTGGTCCCTGCCCTGGGGGACACCTCTGACTACCTCAACAACCAGGTGAGGGCAGCCCCATGAAAATACACACGCACACATGCAATTACTCACAAACACAAGCACACACACACACACACACACACACACACACACACACACACACACAGAGAGATCAGTCACTCAATATAGTCTTCGTTCACAGTCGCTGATGTTATTGTCTGTTCCTAAGGCTAGAACTGTGATGGGGAAAAATATTTTTCCCATAATGCCCCTTCATCTTGATTACATGCTTCAGAAGATTTTAAAGTGAGGGGAGTTAGTGTCTTTGCCTGACTCTGATTGGCAACACTGTTTGTGACAACTGAAGTTGTTTCTTATCTTCAACTGTATCTTTAACTTGTGACACTTTGTCTTGTGTGTATTCTGTATTTTTCTGTATTGTTTTACAGACACGCTGCTATTTCCCTGTTTTGCCTTCTTTGCCAGGTCTCCCTCGCAAAATATTTTTTTTAACCTCAATGGGTTTTACCTGGTTAAAT
Organism: Oncorhynchus clarkii lewisi; assembly: GCF_045791955.1. Lineage (NCBI taxonomy): Eukaryota > Metazoa > Chordata > Actinopteri > Salmoniformes > Salmonidae > Oncorhynchus > Oncorhynchus clarkii. The sequence goes on from NC_092177.1 coordinate 25,442,917, forward strand.
AACGGTTAAATAAAACATTATTTTTAAAGGTACACTTGTACACACACACATTTGACTGGCATGGCATTTTCCAAAACACCTGGTGGTCAACTTATTCACACACTGTCTTTATGCATGATTATCTCCTCCATTTCTCTCTCTCTCTCGCTCCCCCACTCTATTATATATATATATATATATATATCCCTCTTGCTCTCTCTCTCTCGCTCTATATATATATATATATCCCTCTCGCTCTCTCTTGCTCTCTCTCTCTCGCTCTATATATATATATATCCCTCTCGCTCTCTCTTGCTCTCTCTCTCTCTCTCTCTCTCGCTCTATATATATATATAATATCCCTCTCGCTCTCTCTTGCTCTCTCTCTCTCGCTCTCTATATATATATATATCACCCTCCTCTCTCTCTCGCTCTCTCTACCTACCCTCGCTCTCTCTACCTACCCTCGTTCTCTCTCGCTATCTCTCGCTCTCTCTATATATATCTCCCTCCCCTCTCTCTCGCTCTCTCTACCCCCTCTTGTTCTCTCTACCCCCTCTTGTTCTCTTTACCCCCCCCTCGCTCTCTCCACCCCCCCTCGCTCTCTCTACCCCCCCTCGCTCTCTACCCCCCCTCGCTCTCTCTACCCCCCCTCGCTCTCTCTACCCCCCCTCGCTCTCTCTCTCACTCTCTCAGGATGTGGAAGATATTCGGGATGCGAGGAGGTCCCAGCTGAAGATAGCTGAGCTCCACTCTGTTACCAGGAAGCTGGAGGACAGAAACACCCTGCTGGCAGATGAGAGGAATGAACTGGTGAGTAACACACACCTGCAGAAAATAACTTGGTAGATAACAGAACATTGTAGGGACATTATGGGAACATTTAAGGGATGTTGTGGAAATATGCAGGTATGTGAAAATAACTTTTTCTCTTTCTCCTTCCATCTCTCTCGCTCTCTCCTTCCATCTCTCTTGCTCTCTCCTTCCATCTCTCTCGCTCTCTCCTTCCATCTCTCTCGCTCTCTCCTTCCATCTCTCTCGCTCTCTCCTTCCATCTCTCTCGCTCTCTCCTTCCATCTCTCTCGCTCTCTCTTTCCATCTCTCCCTTCATCTGTCAGTTAAAGCGGGTGCGTGAGTCAGAGAGTCAGATGAAGCCACTCTTAGATAAATATAAGAGGATGTCGAAGAAGAACAATGATCTCCTTCAGACACTGCAGCGCATGGAGGAGAAACTCAAGAACCTCAGCAGAGAGAATGCAGAGATGGTGAGGGAACCAGACATAACCTTTTTGGTCTACTTTGCTTTTCTCCTTTCCTTGTCTCATCTCCTTCATGACTAAGGGAGGATGTTGATAAGTGTGACAAAAGTATGGGCTATGCTTTGATGTTTATGACTGGATTAAGAGGAACCACATTGTAGGGAACATGTGAAATGGAGGTCCTCTAAGGAAACGGCAAGAGCCCTACAAGAGATGTTAAGCAGTATCTGTGCCATTCAGTATCTCTGTCGATCGGTATCTGCGCCGATCGGTATCTCCTTCAATCTGTGCCATTCAGTATCTCTGTCGATCGGTATCTGCGCCAATCGGTATCTCCTTCAATCTGTGCCATTCAGTATCTCTGTCGATCGGTATCTGCGCCAATCGGTATCTCTTTCAATCTGTGCCATTCAGTATCTGTGCCAATCAGTATCTGTGTCAATCAGTATTTACATTTCTCCTTGATTACAAAGCCTCACTGCACAATTGAAAGTTATGAGTCACGGTTAAGGAAATCCTGTGTCTCTCTCTCTCTGTCTCTCTCTCTCTCTCTCTCTCTCTCTCTCTCTCTCTCTCTCATAATTAAAGGGTCTTTATTGGCATGGTGAAATTAATAAACCAAAGTGAAATAAACATTAAAGTAAACATTACACTCACAAGTTGTAAAATAGACATTTCAAATGTCATATGTCTGTATACAGTGTTGTAATAATGTGCAAATAGATAATGTAGAAAATGGAAAATTAATAAACATAAATATGGGTTGTATCTACAGTGGTGTTTGTTCTCACTGATTGCCCTTTTCTTGTGGCAACAGGTCACAAATCTTGCTGCTGTGATGGCACACTGTGGAATTTCACCCAGTAGATATGGGAGTTTATCAAAATGTGATTTGTTTTCAAATTATTTGTGTGTCTGTGTAATATGGTCATACATTGGGCAGGAGGTTAGGAAGTACAGCTCAGTTTCCACCTCATTTTGTGGGCAGTGTGCACAGCCTGTCTTCTCTTGAGAGCCAGGTCTGCCTACGGCGGCCTTTCTCAATAGCAAGGCTATGCTCACTGAGTCTGTACATAGTCAAAGCTTTCCTTAATTTTGGGTCAGTCACAGTGGACAGGTCTTCTGCCGCTGTGTACTCTCTGTTTAGGGCCAAATAGCATTCTAGTTTTCTCTGTTTTTTTGTTATTTATTTCCAATGTGTCAAGAAATTATATTTTTGTTTTCTCATGTTTTCCCATTTGGTTTGGTCTAATTGTGTTCCTGTCCTGGGGCTCTGTGGGGTCTGTTTGTGTTTGTGAATAGAGCCCCTGTCACGATCGTTTTTGTAGGAATCGGACCAAAATTCAGCGTGGTTTGGGTTCATCATCTTTTATTATGAGAACCGCCACAAGGCAACAATACAAAAACAAGATCCCACAACAAACAGGTGGGAAAAGGCTGCCTAAATATGATCCCCAATCAGAGACAACGATAGACAGCTGTCTCTGATTGGGAACCATACCAAACCAACCTAGAAATAAAGAAACTAGATTGCCCACCCTAGTCACACTCTGACCTAACCAAAATAGAGAATAAAGTATCTCTATGGTCAGGGCGTGACAGCCCCAGGACCAGCTTGCTTAGGGGACTCTTCTCCAGGTTCATCTCTCTCTGTAGGTAATGGCATTGTTATGGAAGGTTTCGGAATCGCTTCCTTTTAGGTGGTTGTACAATTTACAGTCTCTTTTCTGGATTTTGATAATTAGCGGGTATCGGCCTAATTCTGCTCTGCATGCATTATTTGGGTTTTTTTGTTGCACACTGAGGATATTTTTGCAGAATTCTGCATGCAGAGTCTCAATTTGGTGTTTGTCCCATTTAGTGAATTCTTGGTTGGTGAGCGGACCCCAGACCTCACAACCATAGAGGGCAATGGGCTCTATGACTGATTCAAGTATTTTTTGCCAGATTCTAATTATTATGTCAAATTTTATGTTCCTTTTGATGGCATAAAAGGCCCTTCTTGCCTTGTCTCTCAGATCGTTCACAGCTTTGTGGAAGTTACCTGTGGCACTGATGTTTAGGCTGAGGTATGCATCGTTTTTTGTGTGCTCTAGGTCAACGGTGTCTAGATGGAGTTTGTATTCGTGGTCCTGGCAACTGGACCTTTTATTTTTGTCTTTCTGAGATTTACTGTCAGTGTTCAGGTCTGACAGAATCTGTGCAGAAGATCTAGGTGCTGCTGTAGGCCCTCATTAGTTGGGGACAGAAGCACCAGATCATCAGCAGTAGACGTTTGACTTCAGATTCTAGTAGGGTGAGGCTGGGTGCTGCAGACTGTTCTAGTGCCCGCGCCATTTCATTGATATATATATATATATATATATATATATCATCAGTAAAATGGCGCGGGCACTAGAACAGTCTGCAGCACCCATATGTGCATGCATATATATATATATATATATGTATGTATGTATGTATGTATGTATGTGTGTGTGTGTGTGTGTGTATGTGTGTATGTGTGTATGTGTGTATGTGTGTATGTGTATGTGTATGTATGTGTGTGTGTGTGTGTGTGTGTGTATATATATATGTATGTGTGTATATATAATGTATGTGTATATATATGTATGTGTATATATATATGTATGTATATATGTTTAAATGGGGAGAGGGCTTAAGCTGCATCCATGTCTCACCCCACGGCCCTGTGGAAAAATGTGTATGTGGTTTTTGCCAATTTTAACCGTACATGAACATGGATTTTATAATGTTGTATGTTTTTCCTGAAACACCACTTTCCATCAATTTGTATAGCAGACCCTCACACCAAATTGAGTCAAAAGCTTTTTTGAAGTCAACAAAGCATCTCTCGCTCTCTGTCTCTCTCTCTGTCTCTCTCTCTGTCTCTCTCTCGACCTCACACTTGAATCGCTGACCCCTGAGAATGTATCTCTCCTCACCTCCCTCTCTTTCTTTCTCTCTCAGAAGGAGAATGTGCGCACTCGTTCCCAGCAGCCTCACCCCCAGCAGCTGAAGAGGCCTACCTCACTGACAGACCTAAGTCAGGCCCACGAGGAACAGGAAGTAGAGTTCCTTAAGCTGCAGGTTGCCGAGCAACAAGGCATCATTGATGAGCTCACGCAGGTCAGGGAGACACTCTAACTTTACCTGGTCTTTAAATCACCAGAACTTCCAAACAACAGCGCATTGACAGATCCTTATTGTAGTGAGATTAGTGAATGTGGGCACCCGCCTAGCTCATGGGTTCTTAAACACACAGGCAGACATTTTCTTGTAATTTACTGCAGTACATTGAAACAGTGGAATAAAATGGCTGCCGTTAGGGTGAGTGTTGGGTGTCATGTTGGCCCTGCCTTCCAGACCCTCTCGCCAGCCAGCCACTCACCACCTCTGCTCTATTCACTTTTAATCAGAGCCTGTTGCTAATTTACTCATTAGCACGGTGATGTTCTGCTGGCTCCTTGCTGCTGATCATAATTCTGGATCGCCCCAACATGTCCGGACCTGGGGGCAGGTGTTGGATACACAACTCTGTTTACTTTCTCCATCCCTGGTTGTTCCCATAAAGAATCCTACCCGTCTCACTTTTTTACTGTGGCTGCATTTTGACAAGCCTAAATCAAATAGTATCCAGATTCTGTCCCCAGGATTCCACACATGGGACGGTCGATGGCCTAGATTAGTACAATTTAGATTGTCAGGTTAAGGATGAGTCCCACATCAATCAGAGCCTTCTCATACAGAAACGATGCATGTTGTCTAAACTCAAAAGGCTAGAAATCCCAAGTTGCTCCTTTCTGCGCAGGAATGTGACAGACTGATGCTCTGCAAAAAGACCCGGAGGAAACCCCTCAAGCTACCACCTAAAGTAAGACTACTTCTCCCTCTACCGTTCTGTGTGTTTTATAGTGTTTCTTTGTTGTGTTCTATGTCTCCTGTCACACACTGCTGGTCCAGCGGTGTTATCAATAAGCAATAGCCTCTTCTCATGATGCTGATGGGCTGGTACTGTCTAATTGGGGTCAGATGGGGCGTGTGCGTGTGAGCGCTCGTGTGCATGCATAGGTTCCTAAGTGCGTGTGACTGTTTAATTGGGCTCAGTTGGGGGAACAATGACACCTGTTTGGTAATCTCTTCCAAACTCAGTCAGAAGGATAGGTAGATGAGGTGTTGATGATCAGGAGAGGAGGAGTGATTCTAGCAATTGGACTGGGTCCTCGAGAGAGAGTAAGCAGACTCGGTGATTTATGTTGCTAAGAGATTTAACACACTCTGCATCTATAACTGGAGCTGGTTACTGGGACTAACTGAGAATGGAACAGAACACACTTACTGGGTGAGTCTGAATGGAAAAGTATAGTGCTGCTACCTCACAGGCCTGGTAACTATCTTAAAGAGGATTGGTGGATGCTAGTTAACACCCCTCTCTGTCTGTGTCTGGTAAGTGGGTGACTGAGACAGCCCAGCCTCAGAGCTCAGTGCCAGAGGACAGTATAGTTCACCTTCCAGGATACTAGCTTTGTCGGGAGCTTTATAGTATAGCACCAGTATATATGAGTATGTCCAGCTCGTCCTCTCCATCTCCCGCTTCATCTGTCTGTGTACTATGGTCTGTCTCCTCCTGCTTCATCTGTCTGTGTACTATGGTCTGTCTCCTCCTGCTTCATCTGTCTGTGTACTATAGTCTGTCTCCATCTCCCGCTTCATCTGTCTGTGTACTATAGTCTGTCTCCATCTCCTGCTTCATCTGTCTGTGTACTATAGTCTGTCTCCATCTCCCGCTTCATCTGTCTGTGTACTATGGTCTGTCTCCATCTCCTGCTTCATCTGTCTGTGTACTATGGTCTGTCTCCATCTCCTGCTTCATCTGTCTGTGTACTATAGTCTGTCTCCTTCTCCCGCTTCATCTGTCTGTGTACTATAGTCTGTCTCCTTCTCCTGCTTCATCTGTCTGTATACTATGGTCTGTCTCCATCTCCCGCTTCATCTGTCTGTGTGTGTACTATAGTCTGTCTCCTTCTCCCGCTTCATCTGTCTGTGTACTATGGTCTGTCTCCATCTCCCGCTTCATCTGTCTGTGTACTATGGTCTGTCTCCATCTCCCGCTTCATCTGTCTGTGTACTATGGTCTGTCTCCTTCTCCTGCTTCATCTGTATGTGTGTTATGGTCTGTCTCTCCTTCTCCTGCTTCATCTGTATGTGTGTTATGGTCTGTCTCTCCTTCTCCTGCTTCATCTGTCTGTGTGTTATGGTCTGTCTCTCTTTCTCCTGCTTCATCTGTCTGTGTGTTATGGTCTGTCTCTCCTTCTCCTGCTTCATCTGTCTGTGTACTATGGTCTGTCTCCATCTCCCGCTTCATCTGTCTGTGTACTATGGTCTGTCTCCTTCTCCTGCTTCATCTGTCTGTGTGTTATGGTCTGTCTCTCCTTCTCCTGCTTCATCTGTCTGTGTGTTATGGTCTGTCTCTCCTTCTCCTGCTTCATTTGTCTGTGTGTTATGGTCTGTCTCATTCTCCTGCTTCATCTGTCTGTGTGTTATGGTCTGTCTCTCCTTCTCCTGCTTCATTTGTCTGTGTGTTATGGTCTGTCTCATTCTCCTGCTTCATCTGTCTGTGTACTATGGTCTGTCTCCTTCTCCTGCTTCATCTGTCTGTGTGATATGGTCTGTCTCCTTCTCCTGCTTCATCTGTCTGTGTGATATGGTCTGTCTCTCCTTCTCCTGCTTTCTGTCTGTGTGTTATGGTCTGTCTCTCCTTCTCCTGCTTCATCTGTCTGTGTACTATAGTCTGTCTCCTTCTCCTGCTTCATCTGTCTGTGTGTTATGGTCTGTCTCTCCTTCTCCTGTTTCATTTGTCTGTGTGTTATGGTCTGTCTCATTCTCCTGCTTTCTGTCTGTGTGTTATGGTCTGTCTCTCCTTCTCTGGGTGTCAGGAGATGACCTTCAATGGGAAGGACAATACTGTTGAGTTCATAAAATCAATGGGAAAGAGGAAATTAGCCTTTCTTTTTTTGTGGATGATTTGTGTTTCGTAATCGGATGGTAAGGAATGGGGAAGTGATTGTTCCAAGGTTGACGGACGGTCCACAGTATGTCACAGTGAGTGTTCTGTAGCATCATGGATTGGGTGAGTGTTCTGTAGCATCATGGATTGGGTGAGTGTGTGTTGTGGTAAACTGTGGGGTGTTGGGTTGAGCGTGCAGAGATTAACACAGAGACAGGAAGGATCTTTACAGCAAACACAACTTTACTAGGCAATAAAATAAACATAACGAAATCAGGTAGGTTTGGCTCGGTCCTTCTTCTCAGCTTCTGCTTTGTCGGCCTCTCTGTTCTCCCCCGCGGTGTGCCACAGTGCTCCTTTTATGTGGCCTCCACGGCTGGTTGGCACGTTCCCCTAATTACCTCTACTTGGAGCCATCCGTGCAAGGGGGGCACAGTCAGTGATCAGGGTGAACTTCCCCCCGGGGAGGTAATACTTAAGGGTGTCCAGTGCCCACTTCACAACGAGGCAGTCCTTCTTCTCCCTCAGATGCGTTTGTCTGGACCAGGAGGTTTTCTGAGAAGTCCGGGGTGATGAGTACCTGGTGTGAACATAGCGCATCCTTCAGGGCCTGGAACGCCGCCTCTGTGTCCTCTGTCCATCGCACCGTCTGGGGTAGTCTTTCCTTCGCGAGGTCTGTGAGGGGAGAAGCTATTGCGGCAAAGTTAGGTACAAATCGACTGTAGTAGCCTGCTAACCCCAGGAATGACTTCACCTGCCTCTTGGTTCGGGGGACCGGCCATTTCCTAATGGCAGCCATTTTTCTTTTCTTTTTCTTGGGGCTTCACATTTCCCCACCCGATCTGGGGAACGATCCGACCCGCATCCCTGAGCACATCCACCACTGCCTGTAACCTACAGAGATGTGACTCACAACTGTCTAGGGCCCCGTGGAGCCCGAAAGGAAGAACCCGGTGGTGGTATAACCCCCCCGGGGTGGAGAAGGCCGTCTTCTCCCGGGAGGCCGCTACCAGCGGCACCTGCCAGTACCCCTTTGTCATGTCCAAGGTGCTGACGTATCTCTATATCCCCAAGCGGTCAATCAGTTCATCCACCCGGGGCATGGGGTAGACATCGAACTTGCTGACCTCGTTCAGGCCCCGGAAGTCATTGCGAAAGCGGACGGTTCCGTCCGGTTTTGGTACCAGCACTATAAGGCTAGACCACTCACTGTGGGACTCCTCCAGCACCCCCATCTCTAGCACTGTTTTCACTTGCCAATGGGCCGACCACCCTCTCACATTTGGAGAGGATGTTGCTTCAGCTGGCTGAGGATAAACTGAGCCACCAGTTCCTCTATGGTAATCTCTGTACCCTCGACCCCACGGCACCCAAAGCTACTGAGATGCCCGCATTCTCCACCAAATTGTGGGGTGTTGGGTTGAGCGTGCAGAGATTAACACCGAGACAGGGAGGTTCTAGTCAGCATACATGACTTTACTAGGCAATAAAATAAACATAACGAAATCAGGTAGGTTTGGCTCGGTCCTTCTTCTCAGCTTCTGCTCTGTCGGCCTCTCTGTTCTCCCCCGCGGTGTGCCACAGTGCTCCTTTTATGTGGCCTCCACGGCTGGTTGGCACGTTCCCCTAATTACCTCTACTTGGAGCCATCCGTGTCGTGGTGCCCAGCCCGTGTACTCCCAGCAGAGGGAGGCAACGTCGCAGCACCTACCTCACCTCTATTACCAACCCCCGAGTGTGTGTTTCAAATAGTCTTCTCTCCTATTGTGTGTGTGTGTGTGTGTGTGTGTGTGTAAATCAATATATTACAGCTCATCACTCCCTTTTTCTTTCTCCTCTCTCTCCTTCTCTCGCTCTCCATCCTCCTCCCTCCCCCTCTCTCTCCTCCTCCTCTCTCTATCTCTCCATCCTCCTCCCTTCCCCTCTCTCCTCCTCTCTCTCTCTATCTCTCCATCCTCGTCCCTCCCCCTCTCTCCTCCTCCTCTCTCTCTATCTCTCCATCCTCCTCCCTCCTCCTCTCTCCTCCTCTCTCTCTCTCTCTCTCTCTCCATCCTCCTCCCTCCCCCTCTCTCCTCCTCTCTCTCTCTATCCCTCCATCCTCCTCCCTCCCCCTCTCTCCTCCTCTCTCTCTCTATCCCTCCATCCTCCTCCCTCCCCCTCTCTCCTCCTCCTCTCTCTCTATCTCTCCATCCTCCTCCCTCCCCCTCTCTCCTCCTCCTCTCTCTCTATCTCTCCATCCTCGTCCCTCCCCCTCTCTCCTCCTCTCTCTCTATCTCTCCAGAGGCATGTTGTGGAGACATATTTTGGATTTGATGAGGAGTCTGTGGACTCTGAGACGTCGTCTCTGACCTCTTACAACACTGACCTCACAGACTGCACCCCTGCCACACCCGAGGAGGACCTGGAGGATGTAAGTGTGTGTGTGTGTTTGACCATGTCACTACCCAGTCCTCTGTAGTTTAGTTGGTAGAGCATGGCTCTTACAATGCCAGGATAGTGGGTTAAATTCCCTGGACCAACCGTGCGTAAAATGTCTACATGCATGACTGTAAGTCTCTGGATAAAAGCATCTGCAATATGGCATGTTATGTATTGTATTCATTCCCCAGGGTGTCTCTCGTGAAGAGTCAGAGCTGCGCTTCAGACAACTGACCAGAGAGTACCAGGCTCTCCAGCGGGCCTACGCCCTCCTACAGGAACAGACTGGGGGGTCACACGATGCTGAGAGAGTGGCCAGGGTGAGTAGCTTTAACCTTTAACCCCTACAGCCTGCCCATGATATCCCTCATTAGGCTCCTGATGTGCCCATCACTGTCTCAAAACAGGAGCTTTTGCCAAGAGGAGTACAAGAACAATGTTATTCTATCTTAACAGGCTGCAGGGTGTGCAGGTTAATGTTATTCTATCTTAACAGGCTGCAGGGTGTGCAGGTTAATGTTATTATATCTTAGCAGGCTGCAGGGTGTGCAGGTTAATGTTATTCTATCTTAACAGGCTGCAGGGTGTGCAGGCTTTTGTTCCAGCCCGGCACTAACTCACCTGATTGAACTGACTTGACTCTGGTCTCTGATTGGCTACGTTCGCTTTCCCACAGAACCGTGAGCAGCTGCAGGCGGATCTGATTGGGTGCCAGGCGAAGATCGCCGACCTGGAGAAGGCATTGGCTGAGAGGGGGCAGGTAAAAGAGGAAAAGGGCGGGGAGACGACTGGGAGGTCCCTGGCTGCTCCGCTCTCATTGGCCCTGCTGCTTGTCTGTCTTGGGGCTTTGCTTTTGGCCTGGCGCTACGGCTACGCCGACCGGATCTGCCGCAGGATCCTGTGATGTCACAACTCTGCCCTGTGTGTGTGCTCCACTGTCGTTGACAGTATTTGAATGTATGTGCTCTATTTTCTCTGGAAAAGATCATCAGGATTTATCTCCTCATGATCATGAGAAAACTGATTGAATGATACGTCCTCATGCTAAACAAATCAGCCAGTCATCAAATTGTACCTAGCATTTACAAATATGACTCTGAAGAAACAAGGTTAATGAAAATATATATATATATATATACTGTAATGTCTTAATTATGTAACATTCTGTGGAAATCATCTTCAATCAGTTCCTCTGTTCAGATATATGAATTAGATTATTTCCTTGTATAAGTAATGATATTTGTAAAAGCAGAGTGAAATCCATTTTGAGAAGTGTAGATGGATTTTGGGGTCAAAACTAAACAAATGCACCATGATGCAAATCACATAGATTGTTCAATCTTCTTGTTGATTGCTCAGCCTGATATCAATAGACTGAATAGATCTAATACCGAGCAGTGTTTCACAGAGGTCAGAACTCATAGCATCCTCCATCATTCTCTGGTACCTGTTGCATGCCTCACATTTACTGCATGTTGCCTGTTTGTGTCACTGTGGCAGTGTTGCACTTTCTGTTACACTCCTCTCACCTCTGGTGCCTCAATATTCCTGAATCTCTGTTCAGCATGCTGTTCACTGTACCAATACAGATTTCTGAGCACATTTCTCTGTATTTCTGGTCATTCTGATGGTGAACTTTCTCTCTGTTACTTTTTGTCTCAATAAAACCATGTTACAGCAATATATTTTGTGTTTAACTTGTGGTTGCATGCATGTGTGCTCACTATTTGAATGCATTATTTCACTTATTTTGGGCTTGTGGGTCTCAGTTCAGAAACGGACAGTTTGGGCTAGGACTCACACGGTGTGGCTGAATCTCTTTGGGTTGAGGTGCTCATGCATGTACATTGTGCAGTATCCCCTATGGGTGGCAAGGTGCTCTTATCTCCCTTATCATTCTGTGTTGTGATAATTTAGTTTTCCTCTGAGGTGTGTGTGACCGTATGTTTCTCCAGGACTCTAAGTGGGTGGAGGAGAAGCAGTACCTCATCAGGACCAATCAGGAACTCCACAACAAGGTAAGGTACCTCCTACTCCTCTGTCACTCAACACTGTCCTGTGAGCAATCTGGAAGCAAAGGACACTACAAAATACAAAAATGTGTGTGTAGATGTGTGTGTTACAGCAAGCTGAGTGGAAGCTGCAGGCGGCGGTACAGGACTCGAGGGACCAGAATGAGCTGCTGGAGTTCAGAGTGCTAGAGCTGGAAGTAAGAGAGTGCACCATCAAACTGTCCCCAGGGGGGGACACCGGTCTCCAGTCCCCACGCAAGACCTACATACAGTGACCAAAAAACACACACACACACACACACACACACACACAAGCGTGCTCGTAGCATTGGAGGCTGGTGGGAGGAGCTATAGGAGGATGGGCTCATTGGAATGGAATATATGGAATGGTATCAAACACACACAAAAAAAAACATGTTGGATTCCGTTACATGAATTCCATTCCAGCCATTACAGTGAGCGCATCCTCCTATAGATCCTCCCAACAGCCTCCTGTGGCGCTTAGTACAGAGTACACACGAGCACACAAACATACCCATTACTGTGCCTCAACCCATTGTATGTACCTTGTATTCTGACCGCCTTACCATCCCCACTGAACTGGAAAAGTGTATTTTTTCAAGTTGAAAGATGTACAAGAATGTTGTCTTTAGTAAGATGAATATAATTTTGAATGGAATAAAATGTGTTTAAGTTCACCATCCGCCCATCTTTGTTCATTTGTCTCCTCCTTGCATGTAGTTGTTCTTAAGTTTCTTCATGTTCATTAAAAAGGCAGTCGTATGCACAAACATTCCAATCATCAGGTACACGTGTCCTAAATCTCTTGATTGTTGTCCATAATAGAAGATTATCGACTGCATGGCTTTCCTCCTTTCAGGTTCTGCCTCCAACAACTGATGTAGGATATCTTTAATGAGCTCGTTCATATACTTTTTTAGAATATCTTTCATGATGACTTCATAGGAGATACTCGATCACTTCAAGAAGGTATCAAAGAAACTCTTAATGCACAAAATAAGAATGGGTTGAATGGATCCAAAGAGCCACTCAGTCACTTAAACTTGTCCATTTGAACTCCCAGAGTATGTTTTAAAACCCTATTACTTTGGTTTTAAATTATGTTTCTCCACCTAACTCATTTGGACAGATCCTGAGCATGCTATCCTCATCATGTAAGTACTGTACATCATTCAGCTCAGTTCCCAACCATGATCCATTCAGTTCAGTTCCTAACCATGACCAGTTCAGTTCCTAACCATGACCAGTTCCTAACCATGACCAGTTCAGTTCCTAACCATGACCAGTTCAGTTCCTAACCATGACCAGTTCAGTTCCTAACCATGACCAGTTCAGTCCCTAATCATGACCAGTTCCTAACCATGACCAGTTCACTTCCTAACCATGGCCAATTCAGCTCAGTTCCCAACCATGATCCATTCAGTTCAGTTCCTAACCATGACCCATTCAGTTCAGTTCCTAGCCATGACCAGTTCAGTTCCCAACCATGACCCATTCAGCTCAGTTCCCAACCATGACCCATTCAGCTCAGTTCCCAACCATGATCCATTCAGTTCAGTTCCTAACCATGACCAGTTCAGTTCCTAACCATGACCAGTTCCTAACCATGACCAGTTCAGTTCCTAACCATGACCCATTCAGATCAGTTCCCAACCATGACCCATTCAGTTCAGTTCCCAACCCTGACCTGTTCAGATCAGTTCTCAACCCTGACCCGTTCAGTACCTGACCCATTCAGTTCAGTTCTCAACCCTGACCAGTTCAGTTCAGTTCTCAACCCTGACCCGTTCAGTTCTCAACCCTGACCCGTTCAGTTCAGTTCTCAAGCCTGACCCATTCAGTTCTCAACCCTGACCCATTCAGTTCAGTTCCCAACCCTGACCCATTCAGTTTCCAACCCTGACCCGTTCAGTTCCTAACCATGACCCATTCATCTCAGTTCCCAACCACGACACATTCAGTTCAGTTCCCAACCCTGACTCATTCAGTTCAGTTCCCATCCCTGACTCATTCAGTTCAGTTCCCAACCCTGACTCATTCAGTTCAGTTCCCAACCCTGACTCATTCAGTTCAGTTCCCAACCCTGACTCATTCAGTTCAGTTCCCAAACATGACCCATTCAGTTCAGTTCCCAAACATGACCCATTCAGTTCAGTTCCCAACCATGACCCATTCAGTTCAGTTCCCAACCCTGACCCATTCAGTTCAGTTCCCAACCCTGACCCATTCAGTTCAGTTCCCAACCCGTTCAGTTCCTGACCCATTCAGTTCAGTTCCCAACCCTGACCCGTTCAGTTCAGTTCTCAACCCTGACCCATTCAGTTCTCAACCCTGACCCATTCAGTTCAGTTCCCAACCCTGACCCATTCAGTTCAGTTCCCAACCCTGACCCGTTCAGTTCAGTTCTCAACCCTGACCCATTCAGTTCTCAACCCTGACCCATTCAGTTCAGTTCCCAACCCTGACCCATTCACTATCAGTCTCACACACCAGTCTACCCAACCAGAATATTAGTTGTGATTGTACTGTCCCCTTTAGAGGGCTGGCTGTTGTGGTCTGTAAATTAGACTGGGGGGACTGTTTGTGAGTGTGTAGATGTGGGTGTGAATGAGGGCTGGGTTAACTGTCCTTGTTGTCCATTAGGAGAGGGAACACAGGCTTCCAGCCATGGGATTCCACATGACTACCTTCCCAGAGAACAGCAACAGCGCTCTGCAGATCTTCTGTCACCAGGAGGGAATCAAGGTAACACAAACACACACATTTTCCCTCTCGCAGCGTATGTAAACTGGATGTGTAATCCCTCTTTAGGACGTGGTTATTCCAGATCTGATGAAGAAACTGGATATCCTGGGAGATAATGGGGTGAGTTTAAATTCTCTCCGCTGTTCCTAATACTCTCAGTAAAATGATCTTACTAAAATTCACAATGCTATTTTCTCCCCCAATTAAAACCTTAATAAATACTTTTATCCCTCTCCGATCATCTATATCCATTTCCTGTCTCTTCTTCGTCCCCAGAACTTGCGTAACGAGGAGCAGATTGTTGTCATCCAGGCTGGGATGGTTCTGTCAATGTGTGAGAAGGTCAGTCTCTCCTCCTTCTCCAACAACATTGGAACATTGTTACATTGTGGGAGGCAACCCATCTGCCTCCTCTTCCTCTTCCTCCTCTCCCTCCTCCTTCTCCTCTTCCTCCTTCTCTTCCTCCTCCTCCTCTTTCTTCTTCTCCTCTTCCTCCCCTTCAACTATTCCTCCTTCTCCTCCTTCTTTTCCTCTTCCACCTCCTTCTCGTCTTCCTCCTTCTCGTCTTCCTCCTTCTTGTCTTTCTCCTCCTTTCCTTCTCCTCCTCCTCCTCCTCCTCTTTCTTCTTCTCCTCTTCCTCCTCTTCAACTATTCCTCCTTCTCCTCCTTCTTTTCCTCTTCCACCTCCTTCTCGTCTTCCTCCTTCTTGTCTTTCTCCTCCTTTCCTTCTCCTCCTCCTCCTCCTCTTTCTTCTTCTCCTCTTCCTCCCCTTCAACTATTCCTCCTTCTCCTCCTTCTTTTCTTCTTCCACCTCCTTCTCCTCCTCCTCCTTCTTGTCTTACTCCCCCTTTTCTTCTCCTCCTTCTCCTTATCTCTGAGCCTGCCTCTTACATCTACTGGACTATTATCTACTGAGTATTTAACTGTACAGTATGTGTTGAGTGTCTCTCTCTCTCTCTCTCTCCCTCCCTCCATAGTGGTTAAAGCAGATCGACAGCACAGAGGCAGCCTTGACCCAGAGGATGATTGACCTGGAGAATGAGACGGTGAGAGACCCCCCAAAAAACATCTGACCAAGTATCAGTGGTTTTTCACTGTCTCTGATGTGACACCATTGTCATGGTGATGCAATGATGTGATTTCATATCCTGTGTTGTGCTGTGGCTGTTCCAGGACCAGTTCAGTAAGCAGAAGGGTTTCATGGAGGAGGAGCTGGACTACAGGAAGCAGGCCCTGGATCAGGCCTACATGGTACGACACAGCAACATGATGGGACAGGAGGGTTACTCTACAGCTGTCTCCTGCTTGTAGGCTTCCTAGGCTTGCTAAATGGCATATATTGTATTATAATTATATATTACAATAGTCATTATATTATCAAGATGGCATGCAATAGTTTCATAAAGTATATGTTTTAGACCTAGATGTAGACCCACTGTCAGCCCTCTAAATTATGTAAACCCATCAAACATCACTAACCCACA
This sequence comes from Oncorhynchus clarkii lewisi, assembly GCF_045791955.1. Classification (NCBI taxonomy): domain Eukaryota; kingdom Metazoa; phylum Chordata; class Actinopteri; order Salmoniformes; family Salmonidae; genus Oncorhynchus; species Oncorhynchus clarkii. The sequence goes on from NC_092177.1 coordinate 25,458,842, forward strand.
GACCAAACCCTGCTATTTGAGTTTGTCATGTGTTGTCGGGATACTGCATCTTCTACCTCAATGAACCCGTGTTTGCACTGGGTACTAAAGGACAGAAAGAGACACACCCTCCTGGCTGGGGAGAATGGCTGTGCATTAACTGTTCAGACACATCCCAAACACTCTCTCAGAACAGTACGATCCCGAGACAGCACGTCTAGTGATTCCCTCAGTGACGTGTGTAATTCTATTGAGGCTGTGTGTCAAGAGGAACTAAACGTAGACTGGAGATGTGTGAATGTTCCCAGTACAGAGAAGCCTGTATGTTTTACATTCTTCCCATCTCTAACTTGATTTAACAGTCACTACCACCATGAGTCAGGTAACAACAGGAGTATATTGCACTCACCATCATTTATTCATTTGATTCACTGTGTGTTTTTGTGTTTTTAGTTCCACTTTATACAGTGTCAATAGAAGCATGTATTTACGTGGTCACTACACTGACATTATAAGGCGTAACAGTTGTAAGTATTATGTAACAAAGTGGACTTAGTACCTACACTGTAGTTACCATGCAATTACCATGAAAAACACACCATTATAGTGACACTAGATATAAAGCGGAACAGTGTTTTCCATCTCGGCCATGATCACAGTGGCGTACCTGTGTATGTGGCTGTATGGCAGAGGATCGCAGAGCTGGAGGCGACTCTGTATAGCGCTCTGCAGCAGGAGCCGGGGGGGCGTGCGGTCGCAGAGTCTCTGTCGGACAGGCAGAGGGAGGAGCTGGGGCTAGCCGTGGACAAACTGCGGAGACAGATGCTCAGGCAAAGCCGCCAGTATGACAGTCAGATCTTACAGGAGCGCCTGGAGCTCCTACAGCAGGCCCAGCAGGTAAGGAAAGGCCTTAACCTGCAGCCGCCACAGAGAAAAGATGCAGTATCCCTCCTGCTTGTGTGTGTGTGTTTGTGTTTCCTTGTATTTTGTGTATTCCACCAAACCTCAACATTTCACAGAAGTCCTATCCTTATTCTATTAGTCTTTATGCTCCTAACCTCAACACGACACCCCTAACCTCAACACGACACCCCTAACCTCAACACGACACTCCTAACCTCAACACAACACTCCTAACCTCAACACGACACTCCTAACCTCAACACTCCTTGCTTCAGAAACTAACCATCAACTGTCCAATCAATAACACAATAGGAGTTTACTAAAGACATCAATTATAATAGAACATTCTCCATAACCGACCTGCAGCTGAGACATTTTTCCTAGTCTTCTCTTCATTGGTCTCTCCTCCACCAGCCCTGCTGGGTGCAATACAGGAATCTCAACCTAATCCTGTCCCCCAAAACCAGCTATTTTCCAGACCCTGCCTCTCCTCTGGCTGACTCAGCCTCCCGTGGTTATGATCTAAGCAGCTTTTAGGGTTCAGGTCAGCCACGAGAATGTGATCAGTGTGGTTCCAGTGTTTCATAACTCTATCAGGATTACTTACCAGTGGACTGGTTTGCTTCCAGTGAAGGTTTTGGATTTCACGCTTGTCTGAGTCTGTCTCAAATAGTGTTTAGAGGAGAGTAAAGGAGCAATTGGAAGTGTGCGTGCGTGTGTAGCCAAGACCAAAGGTCGGTCAGCAAATCAGCTCATGTGGTCTGGACAAAGATTCACCATTGTTCCACTTGCTCGTTGTCATGGCAGCATGATTTTTTTAATTTGATGCTCTGCAACAGCTGCCATGGTAACATGAGAGTAGGGCAGCTTCTGGGAATACATGTGGTAAGGCTTGTCGTCACTTTCATTAGCAACTGTTTAACAACCAAAACCATTTATTTGTTCTACTTCTAAACTATAATACAGAGACTGTGGTCAGTAGGAAGTTGACCTCCTGAACCATATGTTCTGTGTTGTTTGCCTTACAGAGAATAAGACAGTTGGAAGGCATGATTGACATGCAAAAGAGACAAGTCAAGGAAATTGAAGAAAAGGTATATATGTCATTTCTCTCTCTGTCTAAGAAACATCTATGTATGTGTTGTGGGCACAGGTGGCTAGTGGAACCTAATTTGGGGAGGCTACGCTCATGGTAATGGCTGGAAGGAAACAAAATGAATGGTATCAAACACATGGTACCACTCTATTCACTTCATTCCAACTATTATTATAAGCCTCCCTTCACCAGCCTCCTGTGGTTGTGGGTCATGAGAGCAGGCAGTAGGACTCTTCAGTTAGAATTCTGAACAGTAACGTGTCTTCTTCTCTCCTTTTTTTTAACATTCTTTAACATTATTATGATTTGTTTAGTTCTTCTTCCTCTTTGTGTTTTTCTCTCTAGCTTTTATTATTGGGCCTTAATGACACTGACACGGACCGACATCAGGTAATGACACAGAGCTACGCAGCCTCCCTCATACTGTGTAATAACAGGACGATGACGCTGACCACCATTTGTCTGTTTCCTCAGGTGCCAAGGCGCTCAGCTGGAGAGTGAGGAAGAAACACATGTTTGTTTTTTTGTATGTTTTGTTTTTAGATGGTTCACAAACCTTATGGCCTTTTTTGATAAACATGCACTTTTAACCTGGGATGCAGAACATAACAAAACCATGACTTTGAAAAGTGAACAAATCCCAGAGACGTATAAAGAGAGGTATATCAGTGTTTTTTTAATAGAAAGGAAGTCTCGCCTACAGTTTCTGGAAGTGGAACAATTAGCTCTAACGTGAGTTCTAAAAATCCTAAACATTGTGGCTGCAACACTGAAGCGGATCAATAAGGACAACATTGATTGAGACAGTGCCTCAGATGAATTTAGAACCACACAACGAAAGAGTGCAATCGGAGAGGAGGGAGAAAGAGGAGGAGAAGAAGAAGAAGGGGGAAAGATGGGGAGGGGGAAAGAAAGCAAATGGCCTTTCTAACACAGACTAACCAAGTCGTGGGCACTGGACATTCCCGGAAAGCTCAGCGCATGAAGGTCTCCATGGAAACGTCTGTCACGGCCACGTTGAAAGGGTAAGAAGTGAAAGCTCTTAGTAGGTACCGCAGTAGAGACACCAGAGGACTGAGGGGACGGGAGGAGTCTAGACGGTGGACGACAACAAAGACTCTTCAGTATGTAAGTTACTTTATATTATCACAGCACTGTATTTTACAATTATGACTAACTTTAGGTACCTTGACAAAACAAACCCAATGCAAATACTTCCTCCTTCAGCTCTGTTCTGCAGTTCTGAGTTATCCATTGGCTTCACATTGCATTCATTCATTAGCTTAATCAGAGTTACGCAGTAACTTGGCTAACTGGCAGAGATAGGTGATGGGATGAGGGGGAGGGGCTTGTTGTGGTTAGGGAGAGGAGGTGGTGAGGTAACTTTAGACGCATGTCTGAAGCTAGTCAGCTACTTGCTGCAGCCGAGCTGCTGCTCTCATGATTAATGCAATTTGTGTGTGTGTGGTGTGTGGTGTGTGGTGTGTGTGTGTGTGTGTGTGTGTGTGTGTGTTACACCACAGCAAAGGGTCAAGAAAGAGATGGAAGAGAGGACAAAGAAGCGAAGGGAGAGAAAGAGGGAGGTCAGAGAGGTATATAGAGAAAGAGGAGAGGGGAGGCAGTTTTTGAGAAAGAGAGGGGGGTGTTACTGAGGTTGGAGAAGGAGTGTGTTTGTTGGTTTGCTACCGGACAGTGGATGAATGCAGGGAGAGGATCAGTAAGGTTTCTGAATGGAAACTGTTGGTTTGCAGGTTCTAGAGAAGAGGTCACCCATGAACAACAACCATGGAGGGGAACATGATTACAACAGCGGGGACCGGAACCGGAGCTCACTCTGTAACCATGGTAACAGGTCCCACTGGCACCCCGGACCTCCAGGTTCTGACTGTCAGAGTGAAGCTTCTAGAGCACAGCCTGAGAGACAACGTCAGCTCCTTCACTGAGTCTGAGAGCGCTCTGCACAGCAGGTGAGGAGCAGGTGACATAGAGACAGGGATCATGTATCACACAGCTACAACATATGGCCACAACCATATCACATTGCACATCCTGTAGCATTTTGCCATAGTAACAGACTGTTGGTTACCTCTTAGCATGATATCACTGTGTGGGGTTTATTTCAAACATCGCAGTCAGTAAGGTATGTGTGCACACTTCTATTTTCTCTTGGACTTATGACAGGTAAAAACAATTTGACAGTAGGATGTCTCATCTCTGTTGAATGCTAATGTAATGCTATGCTAATCATGTAATGCTATGCTATTCATGCAATTCTATGCTATTCATGTAATGCTATGCTAACCATGTAATGCTATGCTAATCGTGTAATGCTATGCTAATCATGTAATGCTATGCTAATCATGTAATGCTATGCTAATCATGTAATGCTATGAAAAATAAATGTGATCTAATGAGTCATGTTGTCCTCCTGTGCAGGATTAGAGAGTTGGAGGTGTCAGAAAAGAGCCTGCTACAGAAGGTGGAGGACCTTACTTCCAACTCAGTCCTCCACTGCCCCAGCATGCTGCAGCGCCAGAGGCTGGATGAGCGGCTCCACACGCTGAGGGAGGAGGTACGCTCCATGGTGAGAGACATAATTGAGCTTTACATGAGCTTCAATGAGGCATAGCAAACATATGAGTACTGGAAGCTGTACTGTACATGTAGTGTAAGCCTGTTATAACTCAGGTATTAGTGTAGTGTAAACCTGTTGTAACTCAGGTAGTGTAGTGTAAGCTTGTTGTAACTCAGGTATTAGTGTAGTGTAAACCTGTTGTAATTCAGGTAGTGTAGTGTAAGCCTGTTATAACTCAGGTATTAGTGTAGTGTAAACCTGTTGTAACTCAGGTAGTGTAAGCTTGTTGTAACTCAGGTATTAGTGTAGTGTAAACCTGTTGTAACTCAGGTAGTGTAGTGTAAACCTGTTATAACTCAGGTAGTGTAGTGTAAACCTGTTGTAACTCAGGTATTAGTGTAGTGTAAACCTGTTGTAACTCAGGTATTAGTGTAGTGTAAACATGTTGTAACTCAGGTAGTGTAAACCTGTTGTAACTCAGGTATTAGTGTAGTGTAAACCTGTTGTAACTCAGGTAGTGTAAACCTGTTGTAACCCAGGTATTAGTGTAGTGTAAACCTGTTGTAACTCAGGTAGTGTAGTGTAAACCTGTTATAACTCAGGTAGTGTAGTGTAAACCTGTTGTAACTCAGGTATTAGTGTAGTGTAAACCTGTTGTAACTCAGGTAGTGTAAACCTGTTGTAACTCAGGTATTAGTGTAGTGTAAACCTGTTGTAACTCAGGTAGTGTAAACCTGTTGTAACTCAGGTATTAGTGTAGTGTAAACCTGTTGTAACTCAGGTAGTGTAAACCTGTTGTAACTCAGGTAGTGTAAACCTGTTGTAACTCAGGTATTAGTGTAGTGTAAACCTGTTGTAACTCAGGTATTAGGGTAGTGTAAACCTGTTGTAACTCAGGTAGTGTAAACCTGTTGTAACTCAGGTATTAGTGTAGTGTAAACCTGTTGTAACTCAGGTAGTGTAAACCTGTTGTAACTCAGGTATTAGTGTAGTGTAAACCTGTTGTAACTCAGGTATTAGTGTAGTGTAAACCTGTTGTAACTCAGGTATTAGTGTAGGGTAATTTATTGTACTTTATTGTAATTGTAAGAAGAAGGAGAATGCAGGGAGTATGCGAGTATCATAACTCTATTGTAGCTCAGGTGTAAGTTATTGTAATCTCCCTGTCTCTGTCTCAGTCCCAGGAGAAGGAGCGTGGGGATCGTGTGTGGAGGGAGAGGCTGCGGCGCTGCCAGGCCCAGCTCAGGGCTAAAGAAGAGGAGATGGGCCGCCAGTCTCAGTACTTTGAGCACTTTAAGAGCCAGCTGCACCACAAGCTAGGCCTGGCCAGAGACAGAGAGCAGGGCCTGCAGACCAGACTCTACCAGCTGGAGCAACCGGTGCTGGAGATGAACATATCTGCTGCCACCTACATAGCCCCTGTCAACACAGCTAGCACCAACTCCGTTACTGCAGACAATGTCAAGTCCATCATGGTACCAACCTCAGGCCAACAGAGAACAGAGACAGAGAGACTGCCCCACCCAAGGGAGGAAGGAGAAGGAGAGGAGGAGGACGGTGAGGCGAAGACACAGCGGAGACACTACGGACAACAGCTCCAGCAGAAGCAGGGAGCGGATGATAGAGAAATAGAGGGAGAAAGAGAGGGGGAGGAAGGGGATGATGGTGAGACTCTGGGGGGTGAGGCTAGACTGAGAAGCTTCATCCTCAGCCTCCAGGAGGACCTCAGGGTTCTGCTGGAGAGGGAGGAGCAGGGGCTGGCGGAGCAGAGGGGGCTGATGGAACAGTTGGAGGAAGCGCAGGAGAACAACCACTTCTTGTCCTGTACGTTGGAGGAGATGAAGACGGTGGTCCACAGACTGAAGCTGACAGAGAGCTCACTGATGGAGGAGGTGGAGGAGCTGCAAGAGGAGAACCAGAGACTGTGTCAGAGGGTCAGCCACACTCTGAGACAGACCAACCACAGCCTGGGTTCTACTGACCCCAGCCCTGTCTCTACCCCCAGCCTGGCTACCTCCCTGCCAAACACCCCTGGCCTGGGTCAACCAGTTCCCTGCTCTGTGAACAACACTGACCCGGTGAGTGATGAGATGAAAGTTCATGTAGAGGGGACTCTGTAAATCAGTGTAAGAGTTGGAGAGTTAAGCCTCAAGAATGTGAATGATTACGATTATAAGCTAACCTTATTTTAGGATTGTAAAATGGATTATAATGTGGGATTATCATGGGTCCAAAGTGGAATGTTGATCTGAGTAACTACAGAGGAACTAACGAGTGTGGCCGGCTTGTGTGTTTGAGACTGGGATCTGCTTTTTGATGAACCTCTAATGTTTAGTGTTCATCATCTATGCAGGTGAAGATGATCCCAGGCCAGTCTTCACTAGACACATACCCCTCTGCTCAACACCATGGAGCAACAGAGAGGTCGCAGGAAAACTCCACTCTGCCTCTGCCCCAGCCGGACCTCCTGAACCTCTCAGGCCACCGTAGCCAGAACCCCGGCCTCATATCCCTGGGTACTAAGAGCGTTGAGGGTCTGGGGGAGTTTTCCCTGAGGGACTGGTGTCCTGGTCCTGGGGGCTTCCCCTCTCTCAACCTGGAGGAGGGGACAAGCGAGGAGACTGAGGCCCTGAAAGAGGCTTACAGGAGCATGGGGGGCGACATGGACTCACTCCGGGACCACAGGGACCAGCTGGAGAGCACTCTACGACACACACAGGACCAGCTGCACAGGGTGACCGAGGAGAACGCCCGACTGAAATGTAAACTCAGGGCACAGGGAGAAACAGGGGCCTGCGAGGTGGAGCAGGGGTCCTCGCTTGTAGGCGAGAGCATGACAAATGTCCAGGAAAACAAGGTGTCAACTCCAAACCTCATACCCCAGAGTTGCAGAGACCTCACTGCAACTCCATATCAGAATGATACTATCCTAGCCTTAGCCCAGGATGACCTGTCCCTGTATGCCTTAGCCCAAGATGACCTAGCCCTAGCCTTGAACCAGGAGAACCGGGCCCTGGGCAGGCGTATCCAGGAGCTCCTAGCCCACATAGAGAGCCAGGAGGGGGAGAGTGAGAGGGAGCTAGTCCAGCTCAGGCTGCAAGTGTCCCTGCTAGAGAGGGAGAGCACCAGGCTGGAGCAGGAGAACCTGGAGCAGGGAGGTCTCATCACTGAACTAACCAGGAAGACTGAGGATGACCTCAACACTATCATAGAGCTGCAGGAAAGACGGGTCGAGAGCGGTCAGCTAGGCCTACAGCAGGGTGACAGTGGTTTGACCACTGAGTCAGAGTCAGAGTGCGGTCAACAGGGTGAGCATGCGGTCGGCTCAGTGCACGCTCAACAGGGTCAACCCACAGTAGGGGTTGTGACCAGTTTACAAGGTGATCAGACGCCAGGGTCAGTGAATAGTGGTGTACCACAGGTTGACCACACGGTTGAGTCAGTGTGTGGTCAGCAGGAGGACCGTTTGACCACGGAGTCAACGTGCAGGCTTAGAGAGAAGAGGGACGAGCTGATTGGCTATCTCAGTGATCTCAAAGAGGAAAGAGAACAGGTAGCCCTCTCACTTAGCAGTCAGACAGAGGAGAAACACCAGCTAACACGCTCCATGTGGGTTCTGAAAGAAGAACGAGACCAGATCCATAAGTCACTCTGCGGTTTAAAAGAAGAGAAAGAACAGCTGACAAGGTCCCTCTGTGGTCTGAAAGATGAGAGAGACAAGGTGACGCGGTCAATGTGTGGTTTAAAAGAGGAGAGAGACCAGCTAGTTCAGTCAATGTCTGGACTCGAGGAGGAGAGAGACCAGCTAGTTCAGTCAATGTCTGGACTCGAGGAGGAGAGAGACCAGCTAGTTCAGTCAATGTCTGGACTCCAGGAGGAGAGAGACCAGCCAGTTCAGTCAATGTCTGGACTCCAGGAGGAGAGAGACCAGCTAGTTCAGTCAATGTCTGGACTCCAGGAGGAGAGAGACCAGCTAGTTCAGTCAATGTCTGGACTACAGGAGGAGAGAGACCAGCTAGTTAAGTCAATGTCTGGACTCCAGGAGGAGAGAGACCAGCTAGTTCAGTCAATGTCTGGACTCCAGGAGGAGAGAGACCAGCTAGTTCAGTCAATGTCTGGACTCCAGGAGGAGAGAGACAAGCTCTCGCAGTCTCTCTTCGGCCAAAAAGATGAGAGAGACCAGTTGATGCAGTCAATGTGTGGTTTAAAGGGACAGAGAGACCAGCTAACACAGACACTCAGCCGTCTAGAGCAGGAAAGAGACAAGCTGTCATCTCTCAGCCTTCAAACACGAGAGCGGTACCAGGTGGACCAGTTTGTCTCTGATCTAAAAGAAGAGAAAGAGCAGCTAGTTCAGTCAATGGATGTTCAGAGAGAACAGCTCACAGAGGAGAGAGACCAATTGCAGATGGACGTCGCTACTCTACGGAATCAGCTGCTGTTACAGGGGCGAAGCCACAGCCAGCAGCCCTCAGAGAACCACGTTGGCAAGGCAACACGGACAGAGGTTGTGGCTACAGAGAGAGGGGGTCAGATGCCAAAAATGCATGATGATGGTAATGTCACTCATAGATGTCTGGCCACAGTCTACTCCTACAAGACCATCCGTCTGGCACAGTCCGCACAGGTAGGAGGGAATCTTTGTACTTGTGTGAGTTGTTATGTATGTTGGCACTGAGTTTCTGTCAGTAGTAGCGTGTCGCAGGGTTGTGTGAGTTATAGCATATCCCCGTATCCAGGACCACTTGGGAGAGAAAGAGGGAACAGATATGGAGCAGAGTGAACTGATGAGGGAGATCGAGTCGCTGGGGTTAGAACTCAGAAACTCACGAGAGGTACTGAAGAAGACCCAATCAGAGGTGAGCGCTCCTTTCTTCCTGTCTTGGCCAATCAGAGGAGAGGTCAGAACCATGACTGAACAGAATCTGTGTGTGCAGGCTCAAAGGTGGTACCGTGAGCTGGGTGTGTCTGAGGTCAGACGAGAGGAGGCTGAGAAGAGGGCGGGAAAGGCAGCCAATGAGGTGAAGGGGATGAGAGAGGAAACCAAGGAGGTGGAGAAAACAAAGAGGGAAAACCACACACTGAGAGCAGAGGTATGGATAGAGAAAGTATCGCTCTCACTAACCACCATAGTCATGTCATGATAACCCACTGGCTGTGTCTGTTGTTAGTTGGGAGAGGTGAAGAGCAGACTATTGTGTCTGGAGAGAGAGAAGACCGATGCTCACACACTGAGGATCAAGATCCAAGAGAAGTTCAGCTTGCTTCAGGCTGAACTCAAAGCCAAGGTGTGTGTTGCTTCAGGCTGAACTCAAAGCCAAGGTGTGTGTTGCTTCAGGCTGAACTCGAAGCCAAGGTGTGTGTTGCTTCAGGCTGAACTCGAAGCCAAGGTGTGTGTGTTGACTAAATCTTTCTATGTGTGTACTGTATACCTGAATTTGTGATCGTTCACGCAGAGTGTTGCTCTGAAGGAGCTGAGTTCAGAGTACACATCCCTGAAGGGAGAGCAGGGCAGCAGAGAGGACTGGAGCAACACACTCACCTTACTGAGGGTGCGCTATGATGACATCAGAAATAAGGTAAACTGCCTTTTGTCAGCTAAGATTGGTAAAAGTTACCCTTAAGTTTACCAATTTAGGTAGAAGGCATCCTTTTGCACAGATTTAGAATCAGCTTAATACTCTACCATCCCCGAATCCCGAGCCTTACCTGTTAGGAAGAAAATTCAAAACTGACCTGAGATCAGTGTCAAGGAGCAACTTCATCCTAGTCTGATAAAACCACAGCTCTCTGCTTAGAGTGATGTTTGTTCAAAGACATGCAGAATGAATTGTATTGGAAGAGAGCTTTTACAATATCAAAAGAGCTGTATTTGTGGTCAGTGTTTTTGGTTTACTGTAATGCTTTGTTGTTATTTCCAGTCCGTGTATTTAGTCTAATGGCTTTGTCTCTCCTGACTTTCTCCAGTACAATGTCCTCCTGAGAAAGAGTCAGACGGATCTGGACATAGCTCCTCTAAAGGTGAGGGGGGTGGAGAATGGGGGTAGTCTGTTAGTCTGGTTTGATACATGGTTGTTTGAAGCTAAAATAAGATTTGGTGTTGGACTTGTTTTGACTGACAGCTGTTGTATCCAATGGCAGGCCATGCTGTAATGATTTGGTTTTGATTGACTAATGATCTGTCCAATGACAAGCCAAGCTGCCGGGTTTTGGTTTTGATTGACTGATGATCTGTCCGATGGCAGGCCAAGCTGTCATGTCTGGTGGTGAAGTGCCAGCAGAGGAACAGTCTACTGGTGCAGTTGATGCGAGCCCTGCGTCGGTATGGCTGCCTGGACTACAATCTGACCCAGGAGGCTGAGGACCTGCTTAATGACACAGTACTGCAGGACTACGCCAGCACCTTCACACCCCCATCCACTGCAGCTCTGCAGGAGAACACCCACCTTCTCCCACCTGCAGCCTCACAGACCTCTGCTGCAGCCTCCGCAGCACAGGTAAGAGATGTGGTAACAGAGAGGTTTTCAAACCTCTCCTTGAGGACCCCCAGCCGTTCCATATATTCAAGCTATTCCACAGCTAGTACACCGGATTAAACTTGTCAACTAATCAAGCCCTTAACTACTCGATTCAGGTGAGTTAGTGCAGGGCAACAACAAAATTGTGAAATTTCCGATCCCCGAGGAGAGGTTTGAAACGCACCACAGTAACACACCATATGTCACGCCCTGACCTTAGTTATCCATGTTTTCTTTATTATTTTGGTTAGGTCAGGGTGTGACGAGGGTGGTTGGTTTAGTTTTTCTATTGTCTAGGGGGTTTTGTATTGTCTAGGGGTTTTTGTATGTCTAGGGGGTTTTGTATTGTCTAGGGGTTTTTGTATGTCTAGGGGGTTTTGTATGTCTAGGGGGTTTTGTAAGTCTAGGTGTTTATATGTCTATGGTTGCCTAGATTGGTTCTCAATCAGAGGCAGCTGTTTATCGTTGTCTCTGATTGGGGACCATATTTAGGTAACCATATTCCTTGGGTATTTTGTGGGTTGTTATTCTATGTTTAGTTGCCTGTCTGCACTAGCCATATTAGCTTCAGTGTTTGTTCTTTCATTAAAGAAGTATGGACGCTTACCACGCTGCGCCTTGGTCTCCTCCATATGACGACCGTGACACCATACCACTGCACTGAACCACTAACTCATCTTAGTACAGTGTGAAACCAGTAGTGTAAAGTACTAAAGTAAAAATACTTTAAAGTAGTACTTAAGTAGTTTTTTGGGGAATCTGTACTTTACTATTCATATTTTTGACAACTTTTACTTTTATTTCACTACATTACTAAATAAAATTCTGTAATTTTTCTCCATAATTTTCCCTGACACCCAGAAGTACTCCATACATTTCAAATGAAATGTTATTTGACACATACACATGTTTAGCAGATGTTGTTGGAGGTGTAGTGTCTCTAGCTCCAACAGTGCAGTAATATCTAACAATTCACAACAACACACACAATACACACAATACACACAACCTAAAAGAAAAATAATGGATTTAAGGAATATATAAATATTAGGATGAGCAATATTGGAGTGGCGTGAACTAAAATACAGTAAAATAGAATACAGTATATACATACGAGATGAGTAAAGCTAAAATATGTAAACCTTATTAAAGTGACTAGTGTTCCGTTATTAAGGCCTACCATTTTGAATGCTTAGCAGTTCAGGGAACTGGTCCAAATCACGCACTTATCAAGAGAACATCCCTGGTCATCCCTACTGCCTCTGATCTGGTGGACTCACTAAATAGAGAACATCCCTGGTCATCCCTACTGCCTCTGATCTGGTGGACTCACTCAATAGAGAACATCCCTGGTCATCCCTACTGCCTCTGATCTGGAGGACTCACTCAATAGAGAACATCCCTGGTCATCCCTACTGCCTCTGATCTGGTGGACTCACTCAATAGAGAACATCCCTGGTCATCCCTACTGCCTCTGATCTGGAGGACTCACTCAATAGAGAACATCCCTGGTCATCCCTACTGCCTCTGATCTGGTGGACTCACTCAATAATGGAAAAGAGTTCTGAATGTTGCAGTGTGCCTCTGGCTATCTGTAAATAAAAAAGATAAAAGAAAATGGTGCCGTCTGGTTGGCTTAATATAAGGCATTTGAAATGATGTATACTTTTACATTTACTTTTGATACATAAGTATATTTAAAACCAAATACTTTTACTCAAGTAGTATTTTACTTGGTGACTTTCACTTTTACTTGAGTCATTTTCTATTAACGTAACTTTACTTTTTCAAGTATGACAATTGGGTACTTTTCCCACCACTGTGTAATACAGAAACATACCTCACACCAGCTGAAGGGGTTTATAACATAACACACCTGTGTAAGGGGTTTCCCTGGCCATCTCTGAGGGGTTGTGCTCTCTCCCTAGGAGCTGAGTAAAGCTGTGTCTGAAGGCAGTAGGAGGGAACACTTCAGAGTGTGTGTGGCCACAGCAGACTACTGCCCCTCTCCGAACATGCCTCACACTCTACTGCCAATGGTAGTTGGATATAGAAATATTACATCTCTCAGTTTCTGTGGCACACAGTATTCCGTCACAGAGCATTGTTTTAATTAATATAAATACATGACAACAAATGATATCTTGTTGCATGTCTTATACAGTAGGCTTATATTATCCACACATTTCTGTTACAGCTGCCCCTTTCTGCGGGTGAATCAGTCCAAGTCACTGGACTTCCAGACAGACATGGGATGTACCATGCCGAGGTGAAAGGGGAATCTGGCCTGGTCCCTGCCCGTTTCTTAGAGGAGAATGGGAGACCACTCATCCTGACTTCCCCCTCGCCAGAGAGATGTGCCAGTCTGACTAGGAAGCTGACCAGTCCAGGGAAGATCATCAACCTTCACCAGCAGTTGCAGAACACTCTCTCCAACAGCTACCAGGTAGGCCTATAGTACAGCTTCAACAAACTCTATGCTACCTACCTTCACACAAGTTATTTTAGATTTATTTAACCTTTATTTAGACAGGGAGTCAGACTGAGACCAAGGTCTATTTTCCAGATGAGCCTGTATAGCACCACAATACACATCCAAATACAAGAAACACTTTAAACTGCACATTCATATAAAAAACAGACACATATTAAATATTGAGTAACTTGTTTTCAACGGAAACTTCAGTTGTAGTAGAATTAAGTATCAAAACACACAATGCTATGCTAACCAGGCTTGAAGGACCGGAAATGTATATTGTTTATGCACAAAGTCCCAATATAGTCTACACAACCATGTCACCCATTCTCTCCCTAGGTTTTCCCTTCCAAGACCAGCCCCCAGGTTTACTCCAGTCCCCCTCCAGGACAGGGGTACTCCCCAGGATACCCCAACCACAACCCTGCTGCCCCCAACCGACCCAAGCATACCCTTGTAGCAACTACCCCTATTATTACTAGTACTAGTCTCCTATCTGCCACTGCCCCCACTAAAACTACCAGTGATGGTGCTACCTCTTCTAAGCAGACCCCAAACAGAGCACATCCAACTACCAGCCCTCCTGTCTACACCACCACCACCACTACTGCCCTTAGCAGTGGTAAAGAACCCCTCTCTAAAACTGGCTCTGCTTCTGCTACCTCCAATGTTACAACCCCTGTTAATACCCCTCCTACCGCTGTGGCCCGGACTGTTAAAGCACAAACTACCACTGCCTTGTGGAACACAGCCCCCACCAAATCTGCCCCTCCACCTATTACCGCTGGAACTACAGCCCCCACCAAATCTGCCCCTCCACCTATTACCACTGGAACTACAGCCCCCACCAAAATGGCCCCCATCACTACTGCTCTTCCCCTTGCTGAGTTGTCACGACTGCCTGATGAGGATCATTGCATCAAGAAGCTCCTCTCCAACCTCCAGCCTGAACAAGCTAAACCACCCAAACCCAGAGCTATACCAGGTGCAGTAGCCTACACAATACACACTGTTGACTGTACACCTGACGAATAGCATACGTGTCTGATTGTCTTTGGTCCCGCCCCTCTTAGAACCTCCAGCTGAGGTGAGCTCTGTTGAGGTCATCAGGACGGTGGGACAGAGCAGCCTCATGATTGGTTGGGAGAGACCGCCACTGGATGAGCTGGGCTGCAGCAACGGAACCTTTGTGTATGGATACATGGTAGGCTGCTCCTCTCGCCTTGGATACATTAGAATGTAAATGGATGGCTTTGGTGTTGTTCATTCGGTGCTCTGTGTATGCCTTGCTCATCTCTCTCTCTCTCGCTCTCTTTCTCCCTCCACAGATCTATGTAGAAGGGGAGTTCCACAAGTCTGTCATGAGCTCTGCATGCACGAAGGTACGGTATGAAGCAGTCCTTTGACAACATGCTCCACCTTTCCTCCTCCTCTTCCTGTTCTAATGATGCAATAATATTCATCACTGTGTGTGGTGTTTCTACGTATCATCAGTTGAATGGTTGAAGATGACAGTGTGTATCTGTCCTCTCTTTCAGTGTATTCTGGAGAATCTGGATCTGTCCGGCCAGGTCCACATCAGTGTTCAGACCCTGGGCTCCAACGGTCTCTATGCGGAGAAGGTCCACCTCATCTACAGGGGAAAACACACCCAGTTTAGGACAGATCACACCCGTGTCAACACAGCTTCTGCTGCTCCCTGCACAGACCCTGCCTACCGAGACTGCAGGACTCCGCCCACACACCGACACAATGGCTTCATCCAACCAGTGAGTTCTACAGACATGCCCACTTCTAAATTGACACACCCACCACATGATCACTTTTGCCCTGACCATTTTGGGAAACTTACCCTGACCCAACGTTTTAATCTTTTACTGCATATTCAGCCACACTCTGCAGTTGAAACCTTACTCACCCGACTCAGCAAGTCCAACGGTCTTGATGTGTTCCTTTTCAGTTACTGTGTTTCATTGAAATCTGTATGAAATAATGAAATGTGATGCAGTCATAAATATCTACATTTACAGTCATCTCTTCTGGGCTTGTGTATTAATGTGTGTGTGTCTGTGTGTGTACTCTGCGTGTGTGTGGCGTGCCTTTCAGCTTGTGGCCATCTACAACTACAACCCTCTGAAGGACAGTCCTAACCTCCACCCCAGCAGAGAGCTGGCCCTGAGAGAGGGAGACACCGTCATGCTGCTAGGCAACCCACGCAACGACGGCTTCTGTCAGGCCGAGGTGGGCCAATCAACAACATCCAGTCAACAGTCATTTACCAATAAACTTGCAGAATTAACTTGTAGCTTGAATCTCTTTATATCGGATCATCATGAGTATGTACAGGGCATTCTGGAAAGTATTCAGACCCCTTGACTTTTTCCACATTTTGTTACGTTACGGCCTTATTCTAAAATTGATTAAATTAAATTTTTTCCTCATCAATCTACACACAATAGTCCATGATGACATAATGAATGAAAAACAGGTTTTTAGACATTTTAGCAAATGTATATAAAAAAAAAATATACCTTATTTGCGTAAGTATTCAGACATTAGCTATGAGAATTGTAATTGAGCTCAGGTGCATCCTGTTTCCATTGATCATCCTTGAGATGTTTCTACAACTTGATTGGAGTCCACCTGTGGTAAATTAAATTGATTGGACATGATTTGGAAATGCACACTCCTGTCTATATAAGGTCCCACAGTTGACAGAGCATGTCAGAACAAAAACCGAGCCATGAGGTTGAAGGAATTGTCCGTAGAGCTCAGACAGGATTGTGTCGAGGCACAGATTTGGGGAATGGTACCAAAAAATGTCTGCAGCATTGAAGTTCCCCAAGAACACAGTGGCCTCCATCATTCATAAATGGAAGAAGTTTGGAACCACCAAGACTCTTCCTAGAGCTGGCTGCTCGACCAAACCAAAAGGCACCTGAAGACTCAGACCATGAGAAATAAGATTCTCTGGTCTGATTAAACCAAGATTGAACTCTTTGGCCTGAATGCCAAGCGTCACGTCTGGAGGAAACCTCGTGCTGTGGGGATGTTTTTTCAGTGACTAGTCAGGATCGAGGGAAAGATGAACGGAGCAAAGTACAGAGAGATCCTTGATGACAATCTGCTCCAGATTCAGAATCTGCTCAGACTGGGGCAAAGGTTCACCTTCCAACAGGACAATGACCCTAAGCACACAGCCAACGCAGGAGTGGCTTCGGGACAAGTCTCTGAATGTCCTTGAGTGGCCCAGCCAGAGCCCGGACTTGAACCCGATCAAAAATCTCTGGAGAGACCTGAAAATAGCTGTGCATCGATGTTCCCTATCCAACCTGACAGAGCTCGAGGGGATCTGCAGAGAAGAATGGGAGAAACCTGCCAAATAGAGGTGTGCCAAGCTTGCAGCGTCATACCCAAGAAGACTTGAGGCTGTATTCGTTGCCAAAAGTGCTTTAACAAGGTACTGAATAAAAGTTCTGAACACTTATTTAAATGTGATATATATATATATATATTTTTAAATAGTTTTGCTTTATCATTATGGGGTATTGTGTGTAGATTGATGAGGAGAAAAACTATTGAATCCATTTTAGAATAAGGTTGTAACGTAACAAAATGTGGAAAAAGTCGAGGGGTCTGAATGCTTTCTGAATGCACTGTAATTGAACAGATCTGTGTCTGAGATATCTAACAGACTGCTATCTAACAGACTGCTATCTAACAGACTGCTATCTAACAGACTGCTATCTAACAGACTGCTATCTAACAGACTAATATCTAACAGACTGCTATCTTACAGACTACAATCTAACAGACTGCTATCTAACAGACTGCTATCTAACAGACTGCTATCTAACAGACTGCTATCTAACCAGACTGCTATCTAACCAGACTACTATCTAACAGACTACTATCTAACCAGACTGCTATCTAACCGACTGCTATCTAACCAGACTGCTATCTAACCAGACTGCTATCTAACCGACTGCTATCTAACCGACTGCTATCTAACCAGACTGCTATCTAACCAGACTGCTATCTAACCAGACTGCTATCTAACCGACTGCTATCCAAACAGACTGCTATCCAAACAGACTGCTATCCAAACAGACTGCTATCCAAACAGACTGCTATCTAACCAGACTGCTATCTAACCAGACTGCTTTCTAACCAGACTGCTATCTAACCAGACTGCTATCTAACCGACTGCTATCCAAACAGACTGCTATCCAAACAGACTGCTATCCAAACAGACTGCTATCCAAACAGACTGCTATCCAAACAGACTGCTATCCAAACAGACTACTATCTAGCAGACTGCTATCTAAACAGATGAGTGCAGCTGTACTGTAGATAGCTTACTGAGTGACTATGTGTTTCAGGTGAATGGCAGACGAGGTCTGGCTCCTGTGGCGTTACTAGAGGAAGTTCCTGTTCCAGACAGACATGTAAGCCCCGCCCCTCCCCAATCTTCTCCTGAGAGAGGAGCAGATGATAGGCCACTGTGCCTGCCAATCAGAGAGAGAACAAGATGGGCCGCTGTGACTGTCAATCAGTGAGAGAACAAGATGATGGGCCACTGTGGCTGCAAATCAAAGAATGCTTACCTGCAGAGAGATTATAGTGGCCAGAGTTAATGACATCGTCAAACACTGCCTGCTTGTGACACAAACGTTCATAACCGCTCGCTGCCCAAAGTAATTTGAAATGGAAGGCTACAGTAGAGCATCAGCCTACATGTGGGAAGTTGTGTGGCCCAGTTTGACATTGTGCTTCGATGGACAGTTCCTTATAGCCTACATAATACTCACTGAGATTGTCGAATCACCTCTAACTGTCACCTCTATCAAAATTATCTCTAATCACCTCTATCAAAATCCCCACTGTTCTGTGTGTAATCTCTCATGGACAGACGCACGTAATATAGCTGCTATTGTAGTGTCTGTCAACAGACTGTGGGATGCGACGACTATCAAGGAACTTGATCAGTGATATTTCATCACTGATAATTTTGGACAAATCACGATTTCGCATCTTTCGAATTTCGGAAGGGGAGGGAACATTTGGCCCATAGACTTGCCTGTAACTTGCAAAGGCGGGTGGAGCTACTGCCCTGCTTCCACTGCTTGCTCTAGTCTCTTTTCAAACACATCTTCCAACAATAATAACACTGGGTTTCCAAGATTATTCTGTATGTGACAAGTGTCAAAAAGGTCAAAGGTTGGCCTAATGGATCTGACAACCTGTCTGATATCAAGTGCATTCATGGTAATAAAGCTAGGCCATTTTACTGGATCCTTTATCAAGCCAAATAGGATAAAAAAGAGGTCCATACCAAAGACTTGGATATTTCAGTTCTTTGTCATTATACACTGAACAAAAATATCAATGCAAAATGTAAAGTGTTGGTCCCATGTTTCATGAGTTGAAATGAAAGATCCCAGAAATGTTCCATTCACATAAAAAAATCATATCTCTCTAATTTGGTGCAGAAATTTGTTTTACATCCCTGTTAGTGAGCATTTCTCTTTTGGCAAGATAATCCATCCACCTGGCAGCTGTGGCATATCAAGAAGATGATTAAACAGCATGGTCATTACACAGGTGCACCTTGTGTTAGGGACAATAAAAGGCCACACTAAAATGTGCAGTGTTGTCACACAACGCAATGCCACAGATGTCTCAAGTTTTGAGGGAGTGTGCAATTGGCATGCAGACTGCAGGAATGACCACCAGAGCTGTTTCCAGAGAATTCAATGTTTAATTTCTCAACCATAAGCCGCCTCCAACATTGTTTTAGAGAATTTGCCGTGCGGTTTGCTGATGTCAATGTTGGAGAGTTATGGTATGGCGGTGGGATTATGGTATGGGCAGGTGGCGGCGGTGTTATAGTATGGGCAGGCATAAGCTACGGACAACGAACACAAGTGCATTTTATCTATGGCAATTTGCATGCACAGAGATACCGTGATGAGATCCTGAGGCCCATTGTCGTGCCATTCATCCGCTGCCATCACCTCATGTTTCATGATAATGCACAGCCCCATGTCGCAAGGATCTGTACACAATTCCTGGAAGTTGGAAATGTCCCAGTTCTTACATGACCTGCATACTCACCAGACATGTTACCCGTTGACCATGTTTGGGATGCTCTGGATTGACGTGCACCACAGTGTGTTCCAGTTCTCGCCAATATCCAGCAACTTTGCACAGCCATTGAAGAGGAGTGGGACAAGATTACACAGTCCACAATCAACAGCCTGATCAACTCTATGCAAAGGAGATGTGTCACGCTGCATGAGGCAAATAATGGTCACACTGGTTTTCTGATCCACTCCGCTACTTTTTTAAAGGTATCGGTGACCCACAGATGCATATCTGTATTCTCGGTCATGTAAAATAAATAGATTAGGGCCTAAATAATTTATTTAAATTGACTGATTTCCTTATATGAACTGTAACTCTGTAAAATCATAGAAATTGTTGCGTGCTGCATTTCTATTTTTGTTCAGGGTATTTACAAAAGCCAATCATGGTTGATCATGGTTGTTCATCCAATCATGGTTGATCATGGTTGTTCATCCAATCATGAATTTGATTGAGGTCTGAGATGTTCTACTGTAGAATCTAATCACTCGATGAAGTCATGTCATTCAGATGGATAGAAATTAGTCACGGATATATATTTTTTGAGATGATTAAAGAACCGGAGGTATGCCATTGGGATGAACAGTACTGTATGGGTGCCTGTGGCTGTGGGTATCAGTCTCCTTTCATTTCCTCAGTCTCTGTCTACAGTCTAACTGAAGTTAATAACCTTTTACTTTTCTGTTCTGATCTGAAAGAGAGAAAATACATTCTGTGTGAGACACATGACTACTACATACTTGTCCCTCCTCTGATTGTGGGAATGGCCATGGATGTATTTCTGTATCACTCTGTGCATATGATGTCATTTGATTTCCTAATGATTTCTTTAGACTGTATTAAGAGAATAAATGTTTAGATGACATCAGATATAGTAGTATGTCCTGTATTTTCTGGATTATACTGCGGTGTACAATCTTGATTTTACCACTAGAGGGCAGTCATCGCAAACTTTCCAACATGCTACTCTCAATAGCCAAATAAATCTGTGGGTGTACTTGTACTTATCTCCTCTCTGTTTAGGGACTATTGAGCACCCCCCCCCCCCCCCCCCCATGGGATGCAGATAATTGTATATCAAAACTCCCACTGTGTGTTGTGTACAAACACTTACATAAAGACTTGCTAGGGAATACTCTCACACACGTTTTAGAGGCAAGAGTGCCTTAATAACCACCTGCTGTGGTCTGCTGCTGTGTGAACTCCTCAAGGTGTAAAACCCCATAGCTCAGCAGAAAGAAAGTGTGTGTGTATGTGAGTATTCCCTAACAAGTCTACTTGTAAGTGTTTGTACACAACACACGGTGGGAGTTTTGATATACAATCATCTGGGGAGAGAGTTGCTCAATAGTCCCTAAACAGAGAGGAGAGGCGATAAGAACATGTACACCCACATCCTCAAACCCATACACCAACACACACACAGTCGGACGAACACAGAAAAGAGAAAACTTGGTGAATGAGGTATGGGTTGTGGAGGAACTGCAGCATAAATTTTTTTGACTTATAAAATAAAGTCAAAAAATGATATATATCATTCATTCTTGAATCATTTAAGGAAGGAACCCTTTTTATAATGTTAGCCTAAAATGATATACCCAAATCTAACTGCCTGTAGCTCAGGACCTGAGCGAAAAGGTGCAAAAAGTGCAAATCAATCCCAGAACAACAGCAAAGGACCTTGTGAAGATGCTGTAGAAAACAGGTACAAAGTATCTATGTCCACAGTAAAACAAGTCCTATATCGACATAACCTGAAAGGCCGCTCAGCAAGGAAAAAGACACTGTTCCAAAACCGCCATAAAAAAGCCAGACTAAGGTTTGCAACTGCACATGGGGACAAAGATCGTACTTTTTGGAGAAATGTTCTCTGCTCTGATGAAACAAAAAAATAACTGATTGACCATAATGACCATCTTCATGTTTGGAGGAAAAAGAGGGATGCTTGCAAGTCGAAGAACACTGTCCCAACCGTGAAGCACAGGGGTGGCAGCATCATGTTGTGGGGGTGCTTTGCTGCAGGAGGGACTGGTGCACTTCACAAAATAGATGGCATCATGAGGTTGGAAAATTATGTGGACATATTGAAGCAACATCTCAAGACATCAGTCAGGAAGTTAAAGCTTGGTCACAAATGGGTGTTCCAAATGGACAATGACCCCAAGCATACTTCCACAGTTGTGGCAAAATGGCTTAAGGACAACAAAGTCAAGGTATTGGAGTGGCCATCACAAAGCCCTGACCTCAATCCTATATAAAATTTGTGGGCAGAACTGAAAAAGCGTATGCGAGCAAGGAGGCCTACAAACCTGACTCAGTTACACCAGCTCTGTCAGGAGGAATGGGCCAAAATTCACCCAACTAATTGTGGGAAGCTTGTGGAAGGCTACCCGAAACTTTTGACCCAAGTTAAACAATTTAAAGGCAATGCTACCAAATACTAATTGAGTGTATGTAAATTTCTGACCCACTGGGAATGTGATGAAAGAAATAAAAGCTGAAATAAATCATTCTCTCTACTATTATTCTGACATTTCACATAATTGAGATAAAGTGGTGATCCTAACTGACCTAAGACAGGGAATTTTTACGAGGATTAAATGTCAGGAATGATGAAAAATGGAGTTTAAATGTATTTGGCTATGGTGTATGTAAACTTCCAACTTCAACTGTATATATATATATATATATATATTGTTTTTCTTCAAATTTTCAAACAGTACATTTATATTTTCCAACGGGCTATACATTTGGGTGAGTTTTTTTTAATCATCTGAATATCCTCGTTTCACTGCCAAAAATAAGATTAAACCATCTAGTGTTCAGTGAAATAACAACACAATGTCAAATACAGGTAGCCTAGTCAAATAATTAACATCCAATCACATTAACCGTTACTCTCTGGCAGGAAACCTTCACTCTTGCGCAGACATTTATAAATTAAACATGACAATTTGAAAAATAAACCACGGGAGTTTTTTGAGCGAGAATAAAGACGACATTCGAGTAGTAAGACATGTATAAAAGCAACAGATACCATTAATAAGAAGGGGCTAGAAGTGTCTTATATAGTGAGCCACCGAGTGGCTAGGACAGGCAAGACCCATACTATTGTGGAGGACTTAATCCTTCCAGCTGCCGCGGATATGGCTGGAACAACTATACAGACAATGTCTCCATCAAACAACACTGTTTCACGACACATCAGTGACCTGGCAGGAGATGTTTTGAAACAATTACTGCTTCGCATACAAGCCAGTGAATTATATGTGTTACAGCTGGATGAGTCAACAGACGTGGCGGGCCTGACACAGCTCCTGGTGTATGTCTGTTACGTTTATTGGGGGTCAATTAAGGAAGACATCCTATTTGTAAAGTTCTGGACAGCTTTGTGACATCAAATGGACTTTGGTGGTCAAGATGTGTTGGTTTCTGTACTGATGGTGCAAAAGCCATGACAGAAAGACATAGTGGAGTGGTAATGCGCGTGCAAGCAGATGATCCCGATGCCACTTGGGTTCACTGCAGCATCCACCGAGAGGCTCTTGCTGCCAAGGGAATGCCTGACAGCTTGAAAGAGGTTTTGGACACTACAGTGAAAATGGTTAAAGCAAGGCCCCTGAACTCTCGTGTATTTTCTGCATTATGCAATGATATAGGCAGCGGCCATGTAACGCTTTTACAACATACAGAAGTGCGCTGGTTATCAAGGGGCAAAGTATTGACACTTTTTTATTGAAAGACGAGCTTGAAGTTTTCTTTACTGACCATTATTTTCACTTGTCTGACCACTTGCATGATGATGAGTTTCTCACACGACTGGCCTGTCTGGGGGATGTTTTTTCCCGCCTGAATGATCTGAATCTAGGATCACAGGGACTCTCCGCAACTATATTCAATGTGCGGGACAAAATTAAGGCTGATTAAGAAGTTGGAGCTCTTCTCTGTCTGCAGTAACAAGGACCACACACAGGTATTTCCATCATTATATACTTTTTTTGTGTGCAAATTAACTCAAGCTTAAGGACAATGTCAAATGTGATATAGCGAAGCACCTGAGTGAGCTGGGTTCGCAATTACTCAGGTGCTTTCCCGAAACGGATGACACAAACAACTGGATTCGTTATACACTTACTGATATCTGAACAAGAGAGCCTCAGTAGAGCCTTGCAGCAAGCGGTTCTGTGAAAATTGAATTTAATCAGAAGCCACTGCCAGATTTCTGGACAGGGCTGCGCTCAGAGTTTCTTGCCTTGGCAAATCGCGCTGTTAAGACACTGATGCCCTTGAAAGTGTGAAAGTGGAAAGTGGATTCTCTGCCCTCACAGGCATGAAAAGTAAATACAGGCACAGACTGTGTAGGGGAAATGATTTAATGACTCCAATACAACCCAACATTGCAGAGTTATGTGCATCCTTTCAAGCACACCCTTCTCATTAACCTGTGGTGAGTTATTCACCGTTTTTGATGAACAAATAAGGTTTTATATGTAAGATGGCTAAATAAAGAGTTAATTATTGATTATTATTATATTATTATCTGTGCCCTGGTCCTATAACAGCTCTTTGTCACTTCCCATGAGCCGGGTTGTGACAAAAACTAATTCTTATGTTTAATAAATGTATTGTATAGTGTGTGTGTGGCAGGCTTACAATGATGACAAAAAACAACATTTAAGAGTACACTGACCCTGGTGCTAGAGGGGGTATGCAGCTGGAGGTTGAATGTTTGAAGGGGTACGGGACTATAAAACGTTTGGGATGCACTGCTATAGAGGATAACTTAGAAATACCTAATGAGCTCAGTTCAAGACTGGTGCAGCTGTCTGTAGAACTGTGCACTCCACTGTTGCAGCCTGGAGAAACCCCAGATCCTGGAGACACTAGTGACACAGACACAGACATCCCACACTCCTAGCACAGGGTGTGTTTGAAGGGTGTTGTTTACAGGCTGTTTACTCCCTGTATGGACACTCCCGTAGTGAAAACCTCAGGGTCGTCATGTTGTCCTTATAAAACACACCCGGGACAACAGAGCAGTGTAGAACCCTCCTCGACAGGAGTTAACGAAGGCTGATTAATGAAAACATGCTTGCTAATGTCACAGGATGGCAGAGAGAGATGAGGAGGAGAATTTGGTGGCGATCTGGATGAAGTGAGTTGTATGCTTCACTACTCTTGCAAAACCTTGTGCCTGTGTTTTTATGTCCAGTGCCTTCAGAAAGTATTCACAGCCCTTGACTTTTCTTAATGTTGTTGTTGTAACAGACTGAATATAAAATTGATTCATTTGAGATTGATTCATTTGAGATTGTGTGTCACTGGCCTAGACACGTCACATAATAAATTGCATTGATGAAATCTGTGTGCAATAATAGTGTTTAACATGATTTTTGAATGACTACCTCATCTCTGTACCCCACACATACAAGTATCTTTAAGGTCCCTCAGCCGAGCAGTGAATTTCAAACACAGACTCACCCACCAAGTTGAGGTTTACCAATGCCTCGCAAAGAAGTGCACCTATTGGTATATGGGTAAAAACAAACAGACATTGAATATCCCGTTGAGTATGGTGCACTTATCAATTACACTTTGGAGGGTGTATCAATACACCCAGTCACTACAAAGATACAGGCATCCTTCCTAACTCAGTTGCCGGAGAGGAAGGACACCACTCAGGGAATTCACCATGAGACCAATGGTCACTTTAAAACAGTTACAGAGTTTATCGGCTGTGATAGGAGAAAACTGAGGATGGATCAACGACATTGTAGTTACTCCACAATACTAACCTACATGACAGAGTGAAAAGAAGGAAGCCTGTACAGAATAAAAATATTCCAAAACATGCATCCTGTTTGCAATATGGAACTAATGTAAAACTGCAGACAATTTGGCAAAGAAATGAACTTTATGTCCTGAATACAAAGTGTAATGTTTGGGGCAAATCCAACACATCACTGACTCCCTCTCTACATATGTTCAAGCATGATGGTGGCTGCATCATGTTATGGGTATGCTTGACATCGGCAAGGATTAGGGAGTTTTTTTGGATGAAAAGAAACGCAACAGACCTAAGCACAGAAAAATCAGAGGAAAACCTGGTTCAGTCTGCTTTCCAACATGTTTTCACTTTCATTATGGGGTATTGTGTCAATTGAATCGATTTTGAATTCAGCCTGCAGCGCAACACAATGCGGAGTAAGTCCAGGGGTATTAATGCTTTCTGAAGACACTGGTTGTGTGTGTGTGTGTGTGTGTGTCTGCTTGTCAGTGACTGCAACATCTGGGCCCCGGCCCCAGTAGGGATTCTGGGACATGCTGTATAACGCAGACAGGCCCCTCTGGAACCTTCCTCACAGCGTGTGTGTGTTTATCTGCACATGTTGGAAAATATGTTTGTATGAACGAGAGCATATCTTTGTCAATTTGTGTGTGTGTGTGTGTAGCAGTGCAGACAGACAGCTGTCAGCAGGGTGCCCCCAGGAGGGGAAGAAGAGAGGGAGGAGGGGGAGGTGTACGAGAAAAGGAGTAATTGTGGAGGTCCCACAGGGACCCTGTCACCCCATCAAACACACAGTGATGTGTCCCAAGGGGGATATGGAGACTGGGTGTCTGGAGCTCCAGTTCCAACCCTTCAGGCAGAGCTCGCTGCTCACACCCCACAGTCCAGCTCCCACAATGTGCTTCCCCCTGCAGCATGTCTGGGCCACCCAGCTGGATGGAAGTTGTTTTTTCAGTTTTTTGGACAAAAACTGTTAATAAACATGATTCCATGTAGGGCATCAAAGGCTAATTGGTTTTCTGATGTTGTTTTCAGTCAAGCAATCATTTATTTTTGTGCCAATCTCTGTCTGTGTGTCTGTGTGTGCACATTTCTGTCGTGATGGGCTTTTTTTGTATTTTGTGTTTGCAGTGACTTCATTTCTTGGTCCCTCATCCCCCCACCCCCTCTCTCTCTCTCTCTGTTTTGTTCTAGTCTTAACTGTCCATCTTGGCGTGTGTTATATTTAGAGGCAGGATGCTATCGGAGCTTACAGCTGTGTGTGATTCTGCTCAAACAGATCAACTGCATTCAAAGCAATCTCTTCTCTCTCTCCCTCTCTCTTTCCTTCTATTCCCTTCCCGCCCATATATAGTTTAACGATCCCACTCTCCCTCTCTCTATTCCTCTCCCTTTTCGCCTCCCTCTCCTATCTTTATCTTACCCATTCCCCAAACTTATCTGTTCTCCTTTTTGTTTTTATCCATCCCCTTCAAACCGTTCCTTTGCCAATTTCCCGCCTCTCGTCCCCCCCTCACCCCCCCAGCACCTCAGCACCTGATCCACCCCCTCAGCACCTGTTCCACCCCCTCAGCACCTCTTCCACCCCCTCACCCCCTCAGCACCTCTTCCACCCCCTCACCCCCTCAGCACCTCTTCCACCCCCTCAGCACCTCTTCCACCCCCTCACCCCCTCAGCACCTCTTCCACCCCCTCACCAACACAAACAACTATTCCCCCTTTCTCTAGTCCACTCATCTGTTCTCCTCCCTCATCTGTTCTCCTCCCTCATCTGTTCTCTTCCAATCATCTATTCTCCTCCCTCATCTGTTCTCTTCCAATCATCTATTCTCCTCCCTCATCTGTTCTCCTCCACTCATCTGTTCTCTTCCACTCATCTGTTCTCTTCCACTCATCTGTTCTCCTCCACTCATCTGTTCTCCTCCACTAATCTGTTCTCCTCCACTCATCTGTTCTCCTCCACTCATCTGTTCTCCTCCACTCATCTGTTCTCCTCCCTCATCTGTTCTCTTCCACTCATCTGTTCTCCTCCCTCATCTGTTCTCCTCCACTCATCTGTTCTCCTCCACTCATCTGTTCTCCTCCCTCATCTGTTCTCCTCCACTCATCTGTCCTCCTCCCTCATCTGTTCTCCTCCCTCATCTGTTTTCCTCCACTTATCTGTTTTCCTCCCTCATCTGTTCTCCTCCACTCATCTGTTCTCCTTCCTCATCTGTTCTCCTCAACTCATCTGTTCTCCTCCACTCATCTGTTCTCCTCCCTCATCTGTTCTCCTCCCTCATCTGTTCTCTTCCACTCATCTGTTCTCCTCCACGCATCTGTTCTGTTCTCCTCAACTCATCTGTTCACCTCCACTCATCTCTTCTCCTCCACTCATCTCTTCTCCTCCCTCATCTGTTCTCCTCCCTCATCTGTTCTCCTCCCTCATCTGTTCTCCTCCCTCATCTGTTTTCCTCCACTCATCTCTTCTCCTCCCTCATCTGTTCTCCTCCCTCATCTGTTCTCCTCCCCTCATCTGTTCTCCTCCACTCATCTGTTCTCCTCCACGCATCTGTTCTGTTCTCCTCCACTCATCTGTTCTCCTCCCTCATCTGTTCTCCTCCACTCATCTGTTCTCCTCCCTCGTCTGTTCTCCTCCACGCATCTGTTCTGTTCTCCTCCCTCATCTGTTTTCCTCCACTCATCTGTCCTCCTCCCTCATCTGTCCTCCTCCCTCATCTGTTCTCTTCCACTCATCTGTTCTCCTCCCTCATCTGTTCTCCTCCCTCATCTGTTCTCCTCCCTCATCTGTTCTCCTCCCTCATCTGTTCTCCTCCACTCATCTGTTCTCCTCCCTCATCTGTTCTCCTCAACTCATCTGTTCTCCTCCACTCATCTGTTCTCCTCCACGCATCTGTTCTGTTCTCCTCCCTCATCTGTTCTCCTCCACTCATCTGTCCTCCTCCCTCATCTGTTCTCCTCCACTCATCTGTTCTCCTCCCTCATCTGTTCTCCTCCCTCATCTGTTCTCCTCCCTCATCTGTTCTCCTCCACTCATCTGTTCTCCTCCCTCATCTGTTCCCCTCCCTCATCTGTTCTCCTCCCCTCATCTGTTCTCCTCCCTCATCTGTTCTCCTCAACACATCTGTTCTCCTCCACTCATCTGTTCTCCTCCACGCATCTGTTCTGTTCTCCTCCCTCATCTGTTCTCCTCCACGCATCTGTTCTCCTCCCTCATCTGTTCTCCTCCACTCATCTGTCCTCCTCCCTCATCTGTTCTCCTCAACTCATCTGTTCTCCTCCCCTCATCTGTTCTCCTCCCCTCATCTGTTCTCCTCAACTCATCTGTTCTCCTCCACTCATCTCTTCTCCTCCACTCATCTCTTCTCCTCCCTCATCTGTTCTCCTCCCTCATCTGTTCTCCTCCCTCATCTGTTTTCCTCCACTCATCTCTTCTCCTCCCTCATCTGTTCTCCTCCCTCATCTGTTCTCCTCCCCTCATCTGTTGTCCTCCACTCATCTGTTCTCCTCCACTCATCTGTTCTCCTCCCTCGTCTGTTCTCCTCCACGCATCTGTTCTGTTCTCCTCCACTCATCTGTTCTCCTCAACTCATTTCTTCTCCTCCACTCATCTCTTCTCCTCCACTCATCTCTTCTCCTCCACTCATCTGTTCTCCTCCCTCATCTGTTCTGTTTATGGTTAGGGTCAGTCTGATCCTAACCATGACCTTTCTCAACCAAACAGTTTTTCTCGCCTCCTCTTCTCCCCCATTCTCTTTTCTAATTCCTCTCCTCTCCTCTCCTCTCCTCTCCTCTCCTCTCCTTCTCCAGGATAGTCACAGAGGTAGTAAACTCGTTTTAGTATACAGTCAGGGCTCGTTCTGTGTATAAGCAGATATCGAGCCTGAGTGTGTATAAACTACGGGGGTTTATGGAGCATTGGACACATTATACAGCCCCACCGGCATTGGTGCTTCTACTATCCTGAGCTCATTTCCTCACTCAATGTTCATTCACCTGCTATTCCTATTTTTTTTTATGTTGTATGACTAATGACTCAGCTGTGTTGAGATCATTTTCCTCTGGGGATTAATAATGAAGCTTCAATAGTACAGGCATGGAAGCTCTCCATGTTACAAGATTACTGCTCCATCCTCCTATGCTCTCGAACGCTGTTCTCTCTCTCTCTCTCTCTCTCTCTCTCTCTCTCTCTCTCTCTCTCTCTCTCTCTCTCTCTCTCTCTCTCTCTCTCTCTCTCTCTCTCTCTCTCTCTCTCATATATCTGAAGTGTGTTAGTTTAGGAAGAAGAGCTACTGGGTCTGAACCTGAGAGGTGGAGAAGGAGGAGGCAGAGCCTACACTTTAATGTCCCTGATCTCTTGTGAGAGCAGGCTTAATTAGACCCTATTATGATTGGCTGACCGATTGAAGGTGAAGTGAGATTTTAGACTGAGTATGTATGATATTTGTTGCTTAAGTACAGATTGGAGAACATCCATCCCCTGACTTCATGGCTGTTAGTGTGATAATGGACTGGAATTATAAAGAGGCAGAACATATGTGAGCACAGTGTAGGGGGTTGTGTGTGTGAGGGGTAGAGGAAGAGGGAGGAGAGAAAGCAAAAGGGTTGAAGAGTATGCCTGCGTTGCCCTGCATTGTTGGGAGCTGCCCACCAGTAGTGGTGGCATAGGTGGATTGCCACTGTGTTAATTCAGAGGAAGAGAGAAAGGTTGAAAGAGACCATGGATGAAAGAGGACTGAAATAAAGCAGGATATTATCGGACACTCAGAGCACACTGGACTGTCTATTCAAGGTTTCCTCTTGAAGTTTGGAGTCATTTGGGGAGAAGATGTATGATTGTCAAAAGTTGGATTTTATCGCTTACCAATGATGTCAGTTTTTTTTAACTGTGATAATTCTGACTCTCCCTCGCTCTCTCCCTCGCTCTCTCCCTCGCTCTCTCCCTCACTCTCTCTCTCGCTCTTTCTCTCTCGCTCTCTCCCTCGCTCTCCCTCGTTATCTTTGAGACAGAGAATTTGACATATTTAGGGGGAAAGAGGAGGTGTACACGATAGAGGGAGGGAGAGATTGGGAAACAGAGGGTGAGATCACAGTTTTTTTTCAGCCCAGGAAGAGAGATTCAGGAGTGGTCCTCCTTTAATAGAACGTATCTTCTCAACTCCTTAGACATCTGACTCATGCTAGTGCCATAGACTGCACCTCCAGCTCCAGACCACATTGGCACCCTTGGGTCCGTCTTGGCCTGCTTTGGCCCAGCTTGGAGTCAGGATGGCAGGCTGTGCTAAGCGCTGTAAACAGGGATTAGTGAAATGTGTCCTGTCCCTGTACAAACTAGTCACAGGGACTCTCAACAAAGGTACGTCACTGGGCGGTGTGTGAGTGTGTGCATCCAAGGACAAATTTGAGCATGGGCGTGTGAATATACTGTTTATACAGTATAAAGCAGAATGAGTGTGAACTGTATAGGAGTACGTAGCTACAGGGTTAGATTTGCTCTCTCTGAGTTTGACTATCTGTTGTGGAGTTGTATGCGTTGTAGGAACCTCACCACATCGGTACATGACATTGTGCTTGTGTGTCAGTTTTATAGAGTTTGCTTGGCTACTCATCTAAAGCTCCATCTAAACTATTGAACCAACACGTAAGTTACAAGGCTAGCCCTAAGTGTCCAACACAATGTATCTCCCTTTCTCTCTCTCTCTCTCTCTCTCTCTCTCACTCTCTCGCTCTCTGTGTGTGTCACTATCTGACTTTAGAGAGAGAGAAGGGAGGGAGGGAGGGAGGCAGGCAGGCAGGCAGGGAGAGAGGGAGGGAGGAATGTAGGCAGGGAGGGAAGGAGGGAGGCAGGCAGGGAGGGAAGGATGCAGGGAGGGAGGGAGGAAGGGATGCAGGCAGGGAGGGGGGCAGGGAGGTATGCAGTGATGGAGAGGCAGGGAGGCAGGGGGGAGGGAGGGATGCAGGGATGGAGAGGCAGGGAGGGAGGGATGCAGGGAGGGAGGGAAGGATGCAAGGAGGGAGGGAAGGATGCAGGGAGGGAGGGAGGAAGGGATGCAGGCAGGGAGGGGGGCAGGGAGTGATAAACTTGATAGAGAGCAGAATGTATTTGACAGTGTGATAAATGTGTGTAATAACATTTATGTGTGGCAACGCAGTGGCTGGGAAAAACAGGGAAAAACTCTCAATATAGAAGGAAAAGCTTTACTGTTGTGATTCATTGCTTTCTAGTTTGTGTGTGTGTGTGGTGTGTGTGTGTGATTCATGATTTCATTATATTGCCTCTATTGCTGGAGGAAAGCAGGGCAGGATTAAACTAAATGAGCTGAATCTCAAATACAGTAGAGTAGGGTAGAGTACAGTACAGTACAGTACATTATGAGACTGGAGGATATACAGCGTACGCACACAAACCAACACACACGCGCAGGCATACTGCTATTGACTTTGTGTTTGAAGGAAGCACAGTCACACACTAGTGTTAGAGCCGGCTCTGTGGAGGGGGTAAACGGGTGATGTTGTTAGGGGATAGAGCCCTGCCACCAGACCCAAGCCCGAGGGGCCCCGACATTATACTACGGGGTAGGGCCTGGTTTTTCATCAATAACTAGGATACGGGCAGGGCTCGGGTATCACTAATTTGATCACTAACATTTTGAAGCTGAGCCATTTACTCGTGCTCTTCTGCACAACACAGTCATATCTGACTAAGATCATAACAGGGTCTCAAGTGCATCAACCTCGTCAAATATAAGACTGGAGAGATTCTTTCATAGAAAATAATCATGTATAGAGTTTAGAGTGACAGATGTAGCTAACAGCTAACTGCTCTCTCGTGTCTTGTCATTGAGCAGAGCAGCCCAAGCGGATCTATTGCCATGGCTACTCGCAGACTCCAAGCCGCCAATGAGCAGAGAGGACCGGCTAATTGATTTACTAACGGAGGAAGTTATTTATGATTTCTGATTTCGGGCAGGGCCTTAAATTTGGCAGAAGCAATCGGGTCTGGGTAGGGTAGGGCCTGAAAATTGAGGGCAACGGGTAAGTGTTAAAATTCATGCCTGTCCAGGGCTCTATTAGGGGGTCCTGCAGAAGTTATGTTGCATAACGAATGGCTCCTTAAAAGCTGAAAGCACACACAGGCGCGCGCACACACACACACAGGCACACACAAAGTAATAAGGAAATGAAGAGGAAAATATAAGAGATCTGGGTCTGCATAACATCAAATACACACACACTCAATCTCACTGGGCTGTCTCAGAGTCTGAGTCTCAGGGTCTCAGTGTCTCAGAGTTTCAGAGTCTAATGGTCTCAGTGTCTCAGAGTTTCAGTGTCTCAGTGTCTGTGTCTCACTGTCTGTGTTTCAGAGTCTCAGGGTCTCAGTCTCAGTGTTTCAGTGTTTCAGAGTCTCAGTGTTTCAGAGTCTCAGAGTCTCAGAGTCTCAGTGTCTCAGGGTCTCACTGTCTCTGTGTTTCAGTGTCTCAGTGTCTGTGTCTCAGGGTCTCAGAGTCTAATGGTCTCAGAGTCTGTGTCCCTGGGTAACTGTGTCCCTGGGTCTCAGTGTCCCTGGGTCTCGGAGTCTCGGATTCTCTGGGTCTGGGGGTCTCAGGGTCTCTGTGTCCCTGGGTCTCAGTGTCCCTGGGTTTCAGTGTCCCGGAGTCTCGGAGTCTCTGGTTCTGGGGGTCTCAGGGTCTCAGTGCTCCACAGGGAACGAGAGCTACATCTAAGAACATCAGATTACACAATGGTCATAAAGGCTATTGCCAAGATACAAACACACACAGTCATTAGAATCTGAACGTTTTATCTTTGTAGGTACAGTGCAGTCGGAAAGTATTCAGATCCCTTGACTTTTTCCACGTTTGTAAGATTACACCTTATTCTAAAATTGATTAAATTGTTTTTTCCCCTCATAAATCTACACACAATACCCCAATGACAAAGCAAAAACAGTTTTTTTTTTGTGCAAAGGTATACAAAATGTAAAACTGAAATATCACATATTACATAAGTATTTAGATCCTTTACTCAGTACTTTGATGAAGCACCTCCGGCAGCAATTACAGCCTAGAGTCTTCTTGAGTAGGACGCTACAAGCTTGGCACACCTGTATTCGGGGAGTTTCTCCCATTCTTCTCTGCAGATCCTCTCAAGCTATGTCAGGTTGGATGGGGAACGTTGCTGCACAGCTATTTGCAGTTCTCTAGAGATGTTTGATCGGGTTCAAGTCCGGGTTTTGGCTGGGCCACTCAAGGACATTCAGAGACTTGTCCTGAAGCCACTCCTGCATTGTCTTGGCTGTGTGCTTAGGGTCGTTGGAAGGTGAACCTTTACCCCAGTCTGAGGTCCTGTGTCACGACTTCTACCGAAGTTGCTTCCTCTCCTTGTTCGGGCGGTGTTCGGCGGTCGACGTCACCGGTCTTCTAGCCATCGCCGATCCATTTTTCATTTTCCATTTGTTTTGTCTTGTTTTCCCACACACCTGGCTTTCATTCCCTCATTACGTGTTGTGTATTTAACCCTCTGTTCCCCCCATGTCTTTGTGTGGTATTGTTTGTTGTAAGTGCTTGTGCACATTTGTTGTCTGGTGCGCGTCAGGTTTTGTACACCTTCTTTATTATTCTGGATGCCGGTGTTTATATATATATATATATTCAACTGCTCCGGTTATTACCCAGTTCTGCTCTCCTGCGTCTGACTTCGCTGCCAGCAGTTACGCACCCCTTACATCCTGAGCGCTCTGGAGCAAGTTTTCATCAAGGATCTCTCTGTACTTTGCTCCGTTCATCTTTCCCTCATTCCTGACTAGTTTCCCAGTCCCTGCTGCTGAAAACCATTCGCACAGCATGATGCTTGGCATTCAGGCCAAAGAGTTCAATCTTGGTTTCATCAGACCAGAGAATCTTGTTTCTCATGGTCTGAGATTCTTTAGGTGCCTTTTGGAAAACTCCAAGTGTCTCATAGCAAAGGGTTTGAATACTTATGTAAATAAGGTATTTCTGTTTTTTAAATGTGCAAAAAAAAAGTGTTGACCTGTTTTTTCTTTGTCAACATGGGGTATTGTGTGTAGATTGATGAGGGGGGAAATTTAATACATTTTAGAATAAGGCTGTAATGTAACAAAATGTGGAAAATTCAAGGGGTCTGAATATTTTCAGAATGCATTGATTAGACTTTGTTTTTACTGCACATTGCTTTCCAATTAGAGTTTTATGCTTGGGTAGAAAGTGCCCATTGCTTCCAATTTCAGTTAAAATGGTGGAGAGAAAGCAGTGAATCCGGTCTGTCTGGGCTTTGGCTCACAGAGGAGTCACTGACAGAGTAACACTGACCTCTGCTGGTAGCAGTGTAGCTCTGTCCGTTCCTTTCATGCCCACTGGAGCAGGGGTTCCCAAACTTTTTCACCCGGGCCCCACTTCCAACTTTGGGGGGCATCCCGCGTCCCCCTGCGCGCGCGCCACGTCAATGTTGCATTTTTAAAGCACATTTTCTTGCAATTGTATACATTTTGCTATGTCTTGTGTGTATTCCTATGATATTTGAGTGACAAAAAAATTACTATCTATGGGCTAAAAAACTGAAATAGAAAAACGTTAGCTGACATGGGCTAGTTGATGTGGACATTTCTGTAAAGTTATAAATATCTCTAAGGTATGCAATGACTGACATGACAAGAGGAACTGATGAGGTACTACCCAATTTCGAAATTGGTGCATGCTACTATTACACATTTTATTGCTAAGGTTTTCTTCCGATGAAGGAGAGGACCAAAATGTAGCGTGGTTATCTTCATACATCTTTCATAAAGATAATGACGAACAATACAAAACGTGGAAAACCAAAACAGCCCTATCTGGTGCAAACAGAGACAGGAACATTCACCCACAAAACACTCAAAGAATATGGCTGCCTAAATATGGTTCCCAATCAGAGACAATGATAAACACCTGCCTCTGATTGAGAACCACTCTAGGCAACCATAGACTTACCTAGACAACTCTACTATACCACAATCCCATAACCTACAAAAACCCCAAGACAAAACACACCACATAAATAACCCATGTCACACCCTGGCCTGACCAAAATAACAAAGAAAACACAAAATACTAAGACCAGGGCGCAACATTTTTAAGAGTAAGTTTAAAGCCGGACTGTTCCTTTAGGGGGCACGCCCCACAGTTTGGGAACCACTGCACTAGAGGACCTCTTTGGTTTGCTATTGGGCTGAGGTTCACACTCAACATTGCTTACAGTCATTGGGGGAATCTCAATTGGTTCTGCTCGACTCCTATCGCCTCTCTTCTCCACTCATGTGCCATCAGGCAAATGACATTTACAGAGGTGGATCCTAATAAATGTGTAAAGTGATAAAAACAAATGTAGTTAATTGTGCCAGACATGTTATAAAGAAAAGGATAAGTATCATATTGTTTTTAAATGTTTGCATGTTTTTCTCCTCTGAGTAAACAACAGCTGATTCAAAGGGGGTGTGGCCGATTTCAAAACTATTCCACACAGAATGCGCTTCAATATCCTTTGCAAAAGGAGGCTATCAAGCCGAGGAGGACACTTCTCACCTCTAACGAATTGACACTCTCTCTCAATCATCTCCCATAGTTTCAAACTGGAAATGATTAACAACTAAAATATATGTAGAGTATTCTGTCACTAACAAGTCGTTTTGAATAAAGGCATCTGCAAAGTGCTTTATATTATTTGTAATAGTACATAAGAACAGACCTTTAATACTTCTTGGCCATTTCCCCTCTCATCTGGTAAGAGCCATTTCCTCTCTTTCATCTTGTAAGAACCATTTCCCCTCTTTCATCTTGTAAGAGTAATTTCCTCTCTTTCATCTTGTAAGAGCCATTTCCTCTCTTTCATCTTGTAAGAGCCATTTCCTCTCTTTCATCTTGTAAGAGCCATTTCCTCTCTTTCATCTTGTAAGAACCATTTCCCCTCTTTCATCTTGTAAGAGTAATTTCCTCTCTTTCATCTTGTAAGAGTCATTTCCCCTCTTTCATCTTGTAAGAGCCATTTCCCCTCTTTCATCTTGTAAGAGCCGTTTCCTCTCTTTCATCTTGTAAGAGCCATTTCTTCTCTTTCATCTTGTAAGAGCCAATGTGTTGAATTATGTAAAGAATGTTATTTAGAAAATAGATGTTTATGTCTGTAGAAACCCCATTTAGTTTTGGTTATTATGACACTTGTTGGACATTTATGGCTTCACCACTTAGAGCAGAATTTAAGGGGTTAATGGTAATATGGCGCCAGCAAAGAGTTAGTCAGGTGCTTTTAGCATCTCTTTCAATTGTATTGGGTGGCACAAAAACAGTCCGGGCCGAGCCAGAAGTTAAAATACAATTCCATTTCAATTTACAGTGCAGGTGGGCAGGACGGTTGGTCATTATGACGGGGGGATTTGAGACAAAACGTCAAGAGTCATCCTATTAAACACACTTTCCAAACATGGGTCTGTTGTTGACCCACTCCCTCCCTGTTTACCTCATGTCAAAATAAAAGTTCTGCACCTACGACGTATGTGGATAAATAAGGAATAACTTGTGGGGGACCTCTGCTTTCATATCGCACCAGAATATGTACACATGCTAAATATACACATACTGTAGACTGTTTTAACACAGTTGCAGCCAACAGTATTTCTCAGTGACAACACGTTTGTGGCGTCTGCCTTTCGTTTACACACAGGTGTTCGGAGACGCAGATCGCTAATTAATACAGGTAGTCGCTTCCATTTTCCGTAAACAAGCACTGTAACATGGAGAAATGGCTGTTTGGGAACCTTATCCCTATAAAGGTGTGTAGTAATTTAACCTTTTTTAAAAATTATTATTTCTCGCTGATATGAAAGATTCCCCACTGGGCAGAGACGCCAATTAAACGTCTATTCCACGTTGGTTCAACGTAATTTCATTGAAATGACGTGGAAACAATGTTGATTCAACCAGTGTGTGCCCAGTGAGATGTTCCTTATGTTTCCAAAACCGTACTGCAAGAGATGCACTTTAACGTTCAGGGCTGGTCGTATGTAACTGTGTCTGAAAGTGGGGGTGTCAACAGAAGGGGAAGGATCGACAGAAGTGGGTGTAAGGAAAACGGATCAGCTAATTGGGAAAATTTGTTGCCACTCAAGACTGTTTTGCGTAGCTGATTGGGCTGCATGCAAGTCGATTGTCGACAACTGTAGCATTTTAACTGAGCACAACCCTAACTTTTTCCCCTAACCATTCTCTTAACCTACTGCGTTAATTCTCCTAACCTGCTACGCTAATTCATCTAACCCTGACACGTTAATTCTACTAACTTGCTACATAAGTTCTCTTAACCTACTACATGAGTTATCTTAAATTAACCTGCAACATGAGTTATCCTAACCTGCTACATGAGTTCTCTTAACCTGCTACACGAGTTCTCTTAACCTGCTAAATGAGTTCTCCTAACCTGCTACATTAGTTCACCTAACCTGCTACATTAGTTATCTTAACCTGCTACATGAGTTCTCCTAACCTGCTACATTAGTTATCCTAACCTGCTACATTAGTTCTCTTAACCTGCTACATTAATTATCCTAACCTGTTACATTAGTTCTCTTAACCTGTTACATTAGTTCTCCTAACCTGCTACATGAGTTCTCTTAACCTGTTACATTAGTTCTCTTAACCTGTTACATTAGTTATCCTAACCTGCTACATTAGTTCTCTTAATTAACCTGTTACATTAGTTCTCTTAACCTGCTAGATGAGTTCTCCTAACCTGCTACATTAGTTCTCCTAACCTGCTACATTAGTTCACCTAACCTGCTACATGAGTTCTCTTAACCTCCTACATGAGTTCTCTTAACCTGCTACATGAGTTCTGTTAACCTGCTACATGAGTTCTCTTAACCTGTTCTGATCACGTCAGGTTACAGGAGACCACAACCTTACAGATTATCTCTCAACCCCAACAGAGGAGGAGAGATCTAGGGGTCTGAAGATGTGGGGGCTTTATGACCCCTCACGCCCGTGGTAAATCTCAGGCCGCAGACAAATTCCTGGTACGCCCAGAGAAACGCCCTAAAGGCGGTTAAGCCCACTTCTGACCCAAGGGTATAAAACCTGTGAGTATAGAATTTACAGACAAGACTACGTGACCCAAGCTGCAGCCAAGGTCTAAAAAGTCAACGACCCCGAACGCAACACAAGTTTGAAGAGAAATACATATTTTTCTACCCAAGCTACGGATGAGTAGCTGTGTCTAAGTGGGTGAATTCAAGCCGGACCCCCTTAGCATCCAATCCCAGCGAATCGTGGTATCTAAGAGGTTTCATTTCTATGCTCTGAGCTACAGAGCTGTCTGTCCTCAGAAGACCCCTTCCAGAGCAAGGGTGAGGGAACAGACTCCTAAGCCAAAAGGACACTGACATCGTGAGGACGATCAGAGAGGTGCGCTGGAGTAGTGCGTCATCGAACAGCCTGAACGGTCCACGCAGAGGATCCTCGGAGATCATCCCCACGTTATTACATCATTATATTCTGACCCATAAGAGCGGCAGTATGGGGCAAGGCTAGGGTTAGAATAAGCATAGCTGACAAATTCACCCAAATGTCTATTTCTCTCATGTACTTTCTCTTCTTCTCTTTCTTTGAAATCCCCATTTTGGGTAACACGCGCCATAGTGTGTTGGCCCGTTATACTAAGTTCTAATCAATAGCCTATAATGTGTTTTGTCTATGTGTATCTTCTATCATCATTTTAGCTTTTTAGTAAATAAATATTCAACTAAGATTTGTGTGGTACGAACTCATTGGTGAGACCCGGGTCCGTGCAGATTCACAGACTATACGACGTTCGGAACGAGATTGTAGAGGTAGCTGGTTAATTAGCGGCTGTTGTAAAATCGATATTCTGTTATTCTTTGAGTTCATTTGGGAAATAGAACCTCAATAACTAGTTTCCCCATGGTGCCCCAGGTTAATGAGTTAATAAGTGCTTGATTCAGATAATCACGCAATTAGAAACATTAAATCATTCGATGAACAACAGTCGTCACATTAACTAATACAACGTCACGACACCTGCTACATGAGTTCTCTTAACCTGCTACATGAGTTCTCTTAACCTGCTATGTAAACATTAAACTGACCTGCGGTGCACCTGGCTATGGCCGGTCTAACTAATAATGGAGTGCTGATGTTACACCCATCGCTGTTGATCCACCCATTGATGTGATCCACCCACTTCTTTTGCAACACCCACTTTCCGACGCACTCAATGGGCTCTGTTTTCGGCTGGCTTTAAGGTGGCGCTAGTGTCAATTTACCCGTAATTTACCTGTCTAACATCAGCACGTAGGTGCTCTGATGGGAGGGGTGGAAATATTTGAGTCGTGTCCTTTAACACATGATCCAAAGGGCTGTTACTTTTATTTCTTATTTTTTACTCGTCTATTTTTACTTAACTGGGCTTGTAAGTAAGCATTTCACTGTAAGTACCTGTACCTGTTGTATTCGGCGCACGTGACAAATAACATTTGATTTGATTCTGATTGACCAGTGAGGGGCCAAGCCTTGACACGCCCACAACTTGTTCATCCATCAAAACCCTTTCAGGCCAAGACGTAT
Organism: Oncorhynchus clarkii lewisi; assembly: GCF_045791955.1. NCBI lineage: Eukaryota > Metazoa > Chordata > Actinopteri > Salmoniformes > Salmonidae > Oncorhynchus > Oncorhynchus clarkii. Next base: position 25,498,948 of record NC_092177.1, read on the forward strand.
GCGTTCCCCAAAACACGACTCAGAGAGAACGCTCTATAAGTGCGTTATGAGGCATGTGTCAACAACACTGATAGGATCGAAAGAAAGGCAGGCAGCACTGCTCTCAGATCAGCGTTCTCCCTTTCAAAACTTACCTCAACATTAGAATTATTCCACAATACTGACGAAGGATCAACTCCTATGATATATCACCTATGGCTACAAATATTATATTGAGGAACTTTTTGTAATTATCACCCTATAATAATTCACTAAACCAAGATTCATTTGCACACATGTTACAGACAGTAGTGTATTAAAAAAAGCTAAATACAACTCAATTAACATCACGTTTATTTGAATAGGTATATGTAGCCTGTACATGTCTTTTGTTGTGGTCATCTCAGTTTTCTTTTGAGCCACATTTATATTCATTTTACCAGGTAAGTTGACTGAGAACACATGCTCATTTACAGCAACAACCTGGGGAATGGTTACAGGAGATTAATGAGCCAATTGTAAGCTGGGGATGATTAGGTGACCATGATGGTATGAGGGGCAGATTAGGAATTTAGCCAGGACACCAGGGTTAACAGCCCTACTCTTACAATAAGTGCCATGGGATCTTTATTTTTAGAACAGAGGAACGGGTGCCTCCTACTGGCCCTCCACCACCACCTGGTGTCCCATCCAGGGACTGACCAGGATCAACCCTGCATAGCTTCAGAAGCAAGCCAGCAGAGGTATGCTCCTTTGCTTGTTTCTAACAATTGCAAAGACATTGCCGACTTTGTATTTGTAGTCACGTTAGTTCTGAAGTTTTCGGCAGTCACAGTGATAGGCTGTTTTAAAACACAGTTATTTATCCCAGGAAAAGGGAGTGGTTTCGGGCGGGAAATCTCGTTAACCGGGTTCCCACCATTCAAATCTAGTCTCAACTGTCCCTCTAGTGAACAGCAGATGGCGATAGAAGTCCAATTCTGATTCATGATAGTCCACTGATTCATATTGATACAATAGAAGAAGTCATACTCTTTAATGTTGATGGACAATTTATTCGAAGCAGTTTGCCAAATTGGTCTAAACAGAAAAAATCCAATCCATTCAAACCTTACCTATGGTCCATGGATGCAACCCTGTGCCATAACCCCCCCCCCCCCCCCCGATGGCACCATTTTGTTTTACAGATAGCTAGTGGCACACTCCAACACTAGGGCTTCTTTTACAAACAAAGCATGTGTTTAGTTTAGTGTTTAGTGAGTCCGCCAGATCAGAGGCAGTAGGGATGACCAGAAATTTTATCTTGAGAAGTGCATGAATTGGACAATTTTCCTGTCCTGCTAAGCATTCAAAATATAATGAGTACTTTTGGGTGTCAGAGAAAATGTAAGGAGTAAAAATGACATGATTTCCTTTAGTAATCTAGTGAAGTAAAAGTATAAGTTGTCAAAAATATAACTAGTAATCTACAGATATCCCCAAAAACGACTTAAGTAGTACATTATTTTTACTTAAGTGTTTTACAGCATTGATTCTAAGAATTGCAAAAGACTTGCTGATAAAGCGATTTCAGCCAAATCATTATTGACTCCGATTGATAGATTCAACAACAATTCACTAGGTCCTTACTCACTCCTTGGTCCTCTGCTTTAGGTGTTCTTCAAGAGTGCCTAATAAAAACAGGAATAATTCCATCATTCAACTGCCTCTGCCCTTCCGTAAAGTCAAGGAGAGGTGGATGTGCTGTTGTATTCAATGTGGAGCCAAAGAGAGGGAGGAAGAAACTAGTGTGTGTAAAACACTCATATGGTGTATATGGAACAGTCAATATTTAATCCCAGATGAAAAATGACTGCCTGCCTGCAAGGGGACCCTGTGTTTGCTTTGTTCTGACTCCAGGACTGGACTGTGACATGTGGAACTATGTGGCAGAACTGCCAAACTTAACAGATGTTTGTAGAGTGCTGCATTGTGCCCTTCTCACTGAGTGTACTGCCAATTCAAAGCTTCTCTCAGTCTTCTCACAGGCTACAGGTTAAGACAGACACATCAGGGACGCAACTGCGCGAGTCCTTATCCAATTCCTAGGTACATATAGAAGATATTGGAAGAACTGTCCACATGTACTTTTCGTCAGCCAACAAGATGAGTAGGCCTAACGAACAGCAAAAGTACTAGCCTATGTCAATCTACTATCCCCCATAGTACAAAAGTCCACCTATTCTGTGTGAAAAATAAATATTCCAAACATAGTCTGGGACAGTTGTGGGATGCGATTGATCCCAAATTAATACAACCACTTGCATCCCAAAAACGTTTTTATGTAATGTGGCTGACGCAACAGATCAGAACGTTTAGCTTAAAATGTTGATAAACTATTAAGATATTTCTTCACATTAAAAGCATAGCAATGCGCACATGGCAGTAGGCTATAAGCACAAATGTTCCATTCGCGGAAAACACCATTATCAAAAGTGACCTCAATTATAAAGGTGCATTTTTATTGGTGAAAATTATCTTCCCCAAACATGAAACTCAAGCACTGCTTATAAATGCCAGTTAGGCTCTACACCCCTTGTAAAGCGGATTAATGTGCTCCATTTTAAGAAGTTATTTGGCCACTTTAGTTGTGATACAAACCTTATTAAAACACATAGGCCTATGGGCTAGGCTACATGAGGTGTGCAACTATGACTCGAACAAGTTGCAAAAAAAATGCACTGTTTCTCATGATGGGCATCATTCACAAGTGATAATATTTAATTCACAAGTGACAGTATTGTCAGCCATCAGACTTTTTTTGATTTATTTATATATTTTTAAATGGTTTTTTAAAATGTTTTTTAAAATTATTATAATATAATTGTTTTAGGGGGTGGATCAGCTTTTCTTGATTTAATATTGTCTTTTCATATACTAAATAATATATGTGTGACATTTGTTTTGATTTAGACCATTATTATGCACCTGTATTGAAACAGTGGCAGCGGGAGAAATGCATGTCATCTCTGCATTTACATAGGGAATGGAGGACACTTATCCCCGTGGTTTATTTTCATGCCAGCCAGGTAGGCGATACCCCTGTTGTAAATATAGGGAATGTGATTAATATTAGGAAAGTTGAGAAATAAATACCTGTATATTAAAGCCTATAGAAAGCTGATGGGATCCTCATCTTTTTATTAGTGGCCATCACTATTTTCTCGTGCAATTGCATCGCCTATAGAAATGTTGCGCAACATGAGCTCATGAAGTGTTTGATTCGATTTTTTAATACATTTGCATTGATGTCAGAGTGATTAGAGGGACAATAGAGTGCTGAGTACCAGGCAGTGAGCAAGTTTGGAATGCTACTAATGACCAGCAGCAGCATCAGAGCTTGGAGACTCGTGACCGCTTGTATGGCAGTAATACGGTCACGGCAACAGCCCACTTTGTGTATTTGGGCTTTGAAGTTCCTCTATTGAACACTGTGTCTGTAGTACTGACACTTCAGAACAAACTTCCTTTCCATTTTTGGGCGGGGACTATCTGTTCCATGTAGTGAATCTGTTATTCAATGTGTTTTTATGGGCTAATAGCAGTACTGCAAATAAAAATGCAAATCTAACACTTTTCTGAAGTGTCTGTCCTATATCTGAGCGATATAAGAAATACCAGGATAATGTATTTTAACCTCTTATTTTTGGCACTTAACAGTCTCCATTTAAACTTCCATTCATTTTTCAGTACTACAGACACAGTGTTCCATGGAGGATCTCTAAAGTCCAAACGCACAAAGTGTTTGCATTATTCACTGTCTCAGCTTGGACTCTCTCTCTTTCTGTCTCTCTGTCTCGTCTCTTTCTCTCTCCCTCTCTCACTTTCCTCGTCTCCATCTAAGGTTGGCCTGTCTCCTTATCAGAGGTTAGCCACTGTTTTGTCTGGTCTTCTTGCCTAGAAAGAGATCGCGGTGTAACTTTTGGGCCCCTGTGGTAAAACATGACAGAAAGGAACTAGTACAGTATATGTGAATGTTCTGGTCATTTGTCAACCTTGCTGTTGGTGTTTCCATCATCCCAGTGACAGACACTACACCATCCAGATTCATCAGACTCAGCTCTCCACTTACCCTACAGTGGCTTAGTGTTTCACTGTGCTAAACTGGTTTTTATCGGTCCTCAATTAGGAACACAAAACATGCATATTGCTTCTCTGCTTTCGACATGTTCAGGTATACCGAATAGCAGGGGAACAAGACCACTTGATAATGTTCCTGTTTGCTATTTTAGTGCCAGGAAGCAACAGAGAGAGCAACAAACTGCTTCATCTCTCCACTTCAGTGTGTTTAAAAGCTCAGTGCTGACCCTGATGTCTGATGTGTGTTGGAGCTGGTGCTGAATGGCTGGTGTTGAATGGCTGGTGTTGAATGGCTGGTGTTGAATGGCTGGTGCTGAATGGCTGGTGCTGCTGGTGCTGAATGGCTGGTGCTGAATGGCTGGTGTTGAATGACTGGTTCTGAATGGCTGGTGTTGAATGGCTGGTGCTGAATGGCTGGCGCTGCTGGTGCTGAATGGCTGGCACTGCTGGTGCTGAATGGCTGGCGCTGCTGGTGCTGAATGGCTGGTGCTGCTGGTGCTGAATGGCTGGTGCTGAATGGCTGGTGCTGAATGGCTGGTGCTGAATGGCTGGTTTTGAATGGCTGGTGCTGCTGGTGCTGAATGGCTGGTGCTGCTGGTGCTGAATGGCTGGTGTTGAATGGCTGGTGCTGAATGGCTGGTGCTGAATGGCTGGTGTTGAATGGCTGGTGTTGAATGGCTGGTGCTGAATGGCTGGTGCTGAATGGCTGGTGTTGAATGGCTGGTGTTGAATGGCTGGTGCTGAATGTCTGGTGCTGAATGTCTGGTGCTGAATGGCTGGTGCTGAATGGCTGGTGCTGAATGGCTGGTGTTGAATGGCTGGTGCTGAATGGCTGGTGCTGAATGGCTGGTGCTGCTGGTACTGAATGGCCGGTTTTGAATGGCTGGTGCTGCTGGTGCTAAATGGCTGGTGCTGAATGGCTGGTGCTGAATGGCTGGTTTTGAATGGCTGGTGCTGAATGGCTGGTGCTGAATGGCTGGTGCTGCTGGTGCTGAATGTCTGGTGCTGAATGGCTGGTGTTGAATGGCTGGTGCTGAATGTCTGGTGCTGAATGGTTGGTGCTGCTGGTGCTAAATGGCTGGTGCTGCTGGTGCTGAATGGCTGGTTTTGAATGGCTGGTGCTGAATGTTTGGTGCTGCTGGTGCTGAATGACTGGTGCTGCTGGTGCTGAATGGCTGGTGCTGCTAGTGCTGAATGTTTGGTGCTGCTGGTGCTTAATGTCTGGTGCTGCTGGTGCTGAATGGCTGGTGCTGCTGGTGCTGAATGGCTGGTGCTGCTGGTGCTGAATGGCTGGTTTTGAATGGCTGGTGCTGAATGGCTGGTTTTGAATGGCTGGTGCTGAATGGCTGGTTTTGAATGCCTGGTGCTGCTGGTGCTGAATGGCTGGTGCTGAATGGCTGGTGCTGAATGGCTGGTGCTGCTGGTGCTGAATGGCTGGTGGTGAATGGCTGGTGCTGAATGGCTGGTGGTGAATGGCTGGCGCTGCTGGTGCTGAATGGCTGGCGCTGCTGGTGCTGAATGGTTGGTGCTGCTGGTGCTAAATGGCTGGTGCTGCTGGTGCTGAATGGCTGGTTTTGAATGGCTGGTGCTGAATGTTTGGTGCTGCTGGTGCTGAATGACTGGTGCTGCTGGTGCTGAATGGCTGGTGCTGAATGGCTGGTGCTGCTGGTGCTGAATGTTTGGTGCTGCTGGTGCTGAATGTCTGGTGCTGCTGGTGCTGAATGGCTGGTGCTGTTGGTGCTGAATGGCTGGTGCTGCTGGTGCTGAATGGCTGGTTTTGAATGGCTGGTGCTGAATGGCTGGTTTTGAATGGCTGGTGCTGAATGGCTGGTTTTGAATGGCTGGTGCTGAATGGCTGGTTTTGAATGGCTGGTGCTGCTGGTGCTGAATGGCTGGTGCTGAATGGCTGGTGCTGCTGGTGCTGAATGGCTGGTGCTGAATGGCTGGTGGTGAATGGCTGGTGCTGAATGGCTGGTGGTGAATGGCTGGTGCTGAATGGCTGGTGGTGAATGGCTGGTGCTGAATGGCTGGTGGTGTGATGTCTCTTCAGGGTTGTTGCTGCCCTGCCTGGCATGTCTGATCAGACATACTGTTTTGTATTCCTCACTCCCCTCCTGTGCATTCCAGGGAGATGGAGACAGCGACAGACAGTGTGTGGGTGTGCTGCACCTCTGTATAAGGATAGATCTAAAAATGCTGTCATATCACTTTCACTGAGCCAGGAGGGCAGAGGGAGAGAGAAGGAAATGTCATGTTTCATTATACACCCGTTTCTCCCTCCCTCCCTCCCTCCCTCCCTCCCTCCCTCCCTCCCTCCCTCCCTCCTCTCCCTCCCTCCCTCTCTGACTACCTGTGCTGAGGGAGCAGTGTGTTTAATGAGAGTGCTGCCCTAATGACTGTATTACTGCCATTTTATGCTTGGTCTCACTGAGGAACTCTCCTTTAACCCATTAGAGTCTAATCCATGTCTAAGCCGGGGGGGGGGGGGGGGGGGGGGGTGTTCTACCAAGCTATATGGAATTATTTTAAGATATGATCATTTTTCTATTTGATTTTGTATTTTAAGATCCTTGAAGTATATAAAAAAATACACAAAAATTATTAGATTAGCATTTTTATAAAAATTAGATATACTACATGGAACACCAGACAGCGCCCCCTCAAAAAAAATCAAAAGGAAGTTTGTCCTGAAGTGTCTGTCCTATATCTGAGAGATATAAGAAAGATCAGGATAATAGTTTAAAAAACAACGTTTTTTACATTTTAACCTCTTATTTTGGGCATTTAACAGTCTATATATACTTCTATTCATTTTTCCAACTGGTACCGAGTAACTTCAGACGAGTCTTGCGAGGCCAAAACGGAGAACACCATCGTGTTTGTGAGAATCTCATCTTTCCATAGAAGTGTAATTGTTTTACATTGTGATTTTTCAGGCCGTTGCCGCAGCACCATCAGCACCCCATACTTCCCACAGCTATGATCAGAGATTCATACCATAGCAGCCCTGACGATGTCACTAGGACAGGACGGGAGGCCCAATGGTGGCTGGGAGAGCACTAGTGGTCCAATGGGGTGATGTGGGTGGGAGGACACTAGTGGTCCAATGGGGTGATGTGGGTGGGAGGACACTAGTGGTCCAATGGGGTGATGTGGGTGGGAGGACACTAGTGGTCCAATGGGGTGATGTGTGTGGAATGACACTAGTGGTCCAATGGGGTGGTGTGTGTGGGAGGACACTAGTGGTCCCATGGGGTGATGTGGGTGGGAGGACACTAGTGGTCCAATGGGGTGATGTGGGTGGGAGGACACTAGTGGTCCAATGGGGTGATGTGGGTGGGAGGACACTAGTGGTCCAATGGGGTGATGTGGGTGGGAGGACACTAGTGGTCCAATGGGGTGATGTGGGTGGGAGGACACTAGTGGTCCAATGGGGTGATGTGGGTGGGAGGACACTAGTGGTCCCATGGGGTGATGTGGGTGGAATGACACTAGTGGTCCCATGGGGTGGTGTGGGTGGGAGGACACTAGTGGTCCCATGGGGTGGTGTGGGTGGGAGGACACTAGTGGTCCCATGGGGTGGTGTGTGTGGGAGGACACTAGTGGTCCCATGGGGTGATGTGGGTGGGAGGACACTAGTGGTCCCATGGGGTGATGTGGGTGTGTGGACACTAGTGGTCCCTTGGGGTGGTGTGGGTGGGATGACACTAGTGGTCCCTTGGTGTGGTGTGGGTGGGAGGACACTAGTGGTCCCATGGGGTGGTGTGGGTGGGAGGACACTAGTGGTTCCATGGGGTGGTGTGGGTGGAATGACACTAGTGGTCCCTTGGGGTGGTGTGGGTGAGATGACACTAGTGGTCCCATGGGGTGGTGTGGGTGGGAGGACACTAGTGGTCCCATGGGGTGGTGTGGGTGGGAGGACACTAGTGGTTCCATGGGGTGGTGTGGGTGGAATGACACTAGTGGTCCCTTGGGGTGGTGTGGGTGAGATGACACTAGTGGTCCCATGGGGTGGTGTGGGTGGGAGGACACTAGTGGTCCCATGGGGTGGTGTGGGTGGGAGGACACTAGTGATCCCATGGGGTGGTGTGTGTGGGAGGACACTAGTGGTCCCATGGGGTGGTGTGGGTGGGAGGGCACTAGTGGTCCAATGGGTTGGTGTGGGTGGGAGGACACTAGTGGTCCCTTGGGGTGGTGTGGGTGGGATGACACTAGTGATCCCATGGGGTGGTGTGTGTGGGAGGACACTAGTGGTCCCATGGGGTGGTGTGGGTGGGAGGACACTAGTGGTCCCTTGGGGTGGTGTGGGTGGGATGACACTAGTGGTCCCTTGGTGTGGTGTGGGTGGGAGGACACTAGTGGTCCCATATTTAAACACAGACACACACACACACTCTGGTGAATTGTTAGGACATTGTGGTCCTGATAAGGTAGGAAAACATGTACACACACAAACACACACAATCACCAAGCCAGTAGTGTGTGAGATAATGCAAAATGCAGTCAACACAGGCAGACAGTGTGTCTGGAGAATAGCAATAGAGGCGGAGCAGAGCCCTTCCCCTTTCTCACCTCATCTCTCTCTGTTTCTCTTGCATTATCCACTGTCATATCCTCATCACACTCATTTTCATCAAGCTGAATCTTTCTCTTTCTTTCCCTCTGTATCCCCCTTTCCTCTCTACTCCCAGCTTTCAGCTTTCCTCTGTGAGATTCTGTCTGCTTCCTTCCTGTTCCGTAAGCAACAGTGTGATGATCCCCCTCTCCACACGAGACAAAGAGACGGAGAGAGGGAAAAAGAGGGGGAGTAACAGGCGTATATTAAGAATGAATAGAATGACAAGATGGCTGTGACAGAGAGATATTAAGAGAAAGATAGAAAGGGATAGAGAGAGAGAGAGATAGATTCATCTAAACCCAGGGGTTGCCATACAGACAAAGGTAGCGCCGTAGTGCATGTGGTCTCTCTCACGCACACACACACTCTCGCACACACACACACACTCGCACACACCGGCATTACAACTGCGTAGGAGTCAGACAGAAGAGGAATGCCACTGGCTTGCACACAGAGTAGCCTCACATTCATAACTTAACAACAACAGGCGCACAAGACACACACATGCACGCACGCACACATACACACACTCAATCAATCGCAGACACAGACTCTTTGTGTGGCTGTAAACATGGGGCTCGTCATGGGGACCTTTTCCATGCAGAGCAATAAGCAGGATCGGACCTATCGGAAAGGTAAGACCTCCATCGTTTATTCTCAGAGTGGGAGACTGATTCAGTTTACTGTGTGTTACAGGGTTAGTACTGTATGTCTGTGTGTGAGAGACTTTGTTATATACGCTGAGTTTACAAAACATTATGAACACCTGCTCTTTCTGTGACATAGACTGACCAGGTGAATCTGGGTGAAAGCTATGATCCCTTATTGATGTCACTTGTTAAATCCACTTCAATCAGTGTGGATGAAGGGGAGGAGACAGGTTAAAGAAGGATTTTTAAGCATTGAGACATGGATAATGTATATGTGCCATTCAGAGGGTGAATGGGCAAGACAAAAGATTGAAATGCCTTTGAATTGGGTATGGTAGTTGGTGCCAGGCACACAGGTTTGTGTCAAGAACTGCAAAGCTGCTGTTTTTTCCCTGCTCAACAGTTGCCTGTGTGTATCAAGAATGGTCCACCACTAAAAGGACATCCAGCCAACTTGACACAACTGTGGGAAGCATTGAAGTCAACATGGACCAGCATCCCTGTGGAACGCTTCCGGCACCTTGTAGAGTCCATGACCTGATGAGTTGAATCTATTCTGAGGGTGAAAAGGGGATGAAACTCCATATTAGGAAGGTGTTCTTAATGTTTTGTACATTCAGTGTATGTATAGGCTAAATTATGCACATATGTGTCTGCATGTACTGCATATGGACTAGCATCCATTAGTGTCAGTGTCAATGCATGATTTATCAGTTTATGCATATGTGATTACATTTACATGTAGAATACAGTCTGTGAGTGAATATGATTACTTGTAGACTTGTAGGCTACAGTCTGTGAGTGAATATGATTACTTGTAGGCTACAGTCTGTGAGTGAATATGATTACTTGTAGGCTGCAGTCTGTGAGTGAATATGATTACTTGTAGACTAAAGTCTGTGAGTGAATATGATTACTTGTAGGCTGCAGTCTGTGAGTGAATATGATTACTTGTAGACTTGTAGGCTGCAGTCTGTGAGTGAATATGATTACTTGTAGGCTACAGTCTGTGAGTGAATATGATTACTTGTAGGCTGCAGTCTGTGAGTGAATATGATTACTTGTAGACTACAGTCTGTGAGTGAATATGATTACTTGTAGGCTGCAGTCTGTGAGTGAATATGATTACTTGTAGACTTGTAGGCTGCAGTCTGTGAGTGAATATGATTACTTGTAGGCTGCAGTCTGTGAGTGAATATGATTACTTGTAGGCTGCAGTCTGTGAGTGAATATGATTACTTGTAGGCTGCAGTCTGTGAGTGAATATGATTACTTGTAGGCTACAGTCTGTGAGTGAATATGATTACTTGTAGACTTGTAGGCTGCAGTCTGTGAGTGAATATGATTACTTGTAGGCTGCAGTCTGTGAGTGAATATGATTACTTGTAGGCTGCAGTCTGTGAGTGAATATGATTACTTGTAGACTTGTAAGCTGCAGTCTGTGAGTGAATATGATTACTTGTAGGCTGCAGTCTGTGAGTGAATATGATTACTTGTAGGCTGCAGTCTGTGAGTGAATATGATTACTTGTAGGCTGCAGTCTGTGAGTGAATATGATTACTTGTAGGCTACAGTCTGTGAGTGAATATGATTACTTGTAGACTTGTAGGCTGCAGTCTGTGAGTGAATATGATTACTTGTAGGCTGCAGTCTGTGAGTGAATATGATTACTTGTAGACTTGTAGGCTGCAGTCTGTGAGTGAATATGATTACTTGTAGACTTGTAGGCTGCAGTCTGTGAGTGAATATGATTACTTGTAGACTTGTAGGCTATAGTCTGTAAGTGAATATGATTACTTGTAGACTACAGTCTGTGAGTGAATATGATTACTTGTGGGCTGCAGTCTGTGAGTGAATATGATTACTTGTAGACTTGTATGCTGCAGTCTGTGAGTGAATATGATTACTTGTAGACTTGTAGGCTGCAGTCTGTGAGTGAATATGATTACTTGTAGGCTGCAGTCTGTGAGTGAATATGATTACTTGTAGACTGCAGTCTGTGAGTGAATAATAAACAAATGTATATTGGACACCAGAGCAAAGTCACAGGGAGGATAACCAACTTGGTTTCAGCACTAGCACTATACCATAGAGTCAACTTCTCCTGTTTTCTGTACACATTGTGTGTGTCCGTGTCCGTGTGTGCGTGCATGTGCGTGCGTGTGTGTGTGTGCGTGTGTGTGTGTGCGTGTGCGTGCGTGTGTGTGTGTGTGTGTGTGTGTGTGCGTGCGTGTGCGTGTGCGTGTGCGTGCGTGTGTGTGTGCGTGTGTGTGTGCGTGTGTGTGCGTGTGTGTGTGTGCGTGCGTGTGTGTGTGTGTGTGTAGACAGCACACTGCTAAGGTAAATAGAGAGGGTTAGGATAATGTCTATAAAAGGTGATGGTATTCACTAGCCTCCACATCTCTGCTTCTGCTCATTAAAACAACCTGCGTTCTGTCTGCCAGTGTCTTACAAGGACAGGAAATTGTGTGTGTTTGTGTCTGTCTGTTGGTCATAAGGGGCATCTTTCTAGCCCCTTATGTTGTGTTCAGGTAATCACTGTAATCCGTCAGCCATTGGTTGTGGCGTGTCTGCTGACTACAGATTGTCACTCACCATTGGACACAGAACTTGAGAGCATAGGACTCCCATACATAGAGCTAAAAATCCTAAACCAACAGAAACGGGGTCTACAGGAGCATTATCCATTACTATAAACTGTTAATCCACGATCTATTCCTGTATTTAATCAGGACATGCTGGATCTGGTACAATTTGAACAGAATTACAATAGCAGAAAGCAGAGCTACAAGCTCCTAAGAAACAGAATATGTGATAAAAACAAGGTGTATCCCTGCAGAAGCTTCAACCTCCAGGATCTAGCTCAACGGTAGCAGGGGCTGCGTCCCAAGGCACACTATTTATATATAGTGCTCTATTTCTGTTCACCAGAGCCCCATATTTATTAGTGCACTATGTCGAGAATAGGGTGCCATTTGAGATGTACTCAGGGACAAGCAGGAACCACCAGGGCTTTGGGGAACCTTTAGTCCCTCTGCTGGCCATCTAACAGGGGGGGTTGGAACCTGGACTTACACATAGAGGACCCACACTGAGAGGACCTATATATCTAGATCACAACACCACCAGACACATACACAACCCCAGCCCAACCAATCAACACCCTCCCAAGTCAACCATGCCCACACCCCATTTAGGCCCCCTCAGATCAGACCTATGCCCCTTCGGCCCATCCCATGCACCCCACCCCCGCAAAGAGGGCCTCAACATGGAAGTCACACATATGCCCAGGCCATGAGCAGGCAAACAGCCCCAACCCCCACTCTTACACTTGCCCAAGCCAATGGCATGTACCAGATACTCAGCAGGCTCTGCTCACACTTACTGGCCTGAGGCCAAACCACACGACCAACAACATTGGACACTTTATGGAACACAAAGCCTTCACTATCTCATCCTGGAATATCCAAGGCCTGAGGTCATCTGCCTTTGGCCTAAAGGGCAGGAACCTGGACTTCATCAAAGAAATACAGACATTGTCATCCTACATGAAACCTGGTATAGAGGAGACGGACCCATTGGTTGCCCTCTAGGTTACAGAGAGCTGGTAGTCCCATCCACCAAACTACCAGGTGTGAAACAGGGAAGGGACTCAGGGGGTATGCTAATTTGGTATAGAGCAGACCTAACTCACTCCATTAAATTAATCAAAACAGGAACATTTGACACTTGGCTAGACATTCTAAAGGAAATGATCTTAACAGAGAAAAAGTATTCCTGTGTGCTACCTATATCCCCCCCACGAAGACAGCTTCTCCATCCTGGAGGGGGAAGTCAATCATTTCCAGGCCCAGGGACATGTACTAATCTGTTGTGACCTAGATGCCAGAACTGGACAAGAACCTGACACGCGCAGCACACAGGGGGACAAACACCTACCTGGAGGTGACAGCATTCCCTCCCCCATATGCCCCCCTAGGCACAACTATGACAACATAACCAACAAAAACAGGTCACAACTCCTGCAGCTCTGTCAGGCGCTGGGTATGTACCTGGTCAATGTTAGGCTTCGAGGAGAGTCCTATGGTAGGTACACCTATACTACTGTAGACTACTTTATCACTGACCTCTACCCAGAGTCTCTCAGAGCATTCACAGTCAGCCCACTGACACCCTTATCAGGCCACAGCAAAATCACAGTCTACTTGAACAGAGCAATACTCAATCATGAGGCATCAAAGCCAAAGGAACTGAGTAATATTAAGAAATGCTATAGATGGAAGGAATGTAGTTTGGAAACCTACCAAAAAAACAGAAGAGAAGAGGTTAACAGAGGTAGAGGGAGGAGGTAAACAGAGGTAGCGGGAGGAGGTTAACAGAGGTAGACAGAGGAGGTTAACAGAGGTAGACAGAGGAGGTTAACAGAGGTAGACAGAGGAGGTTAACAGAGGTAGAGGGAGGAGGTTAACAGAGGTAGACAGAGGAGGTTAACAGAGGTAGACAGAGGAGGTTAACAGAGGTAGACAGAGGAGGTTAACAGGTAGATGTAGGGAGAGGAGGTTAACAGAGGTAGACAGAGGAGTTTAACAGAGGTAGATGAGGTAGACAGAGGAGGTTAACAGAGGTAGATGTATAGTGAGGAGGTTAACAGAGGTAGATGAGGTAGACAGAGGAGGTTAACAGAGGTAGATGAGGTAGAGGGAGAAGGTTAACAGAGGTAGACAGAGGAGGTTAACAGAGGTAGATGTAGGGAGAGGAGGTTAAGAGGTAGATGTAGGGAGAGGAGGTTAACAGAGGTAGATGTAGGGAGAGGAGGTTAACAGAGAGAGATGTAGGGAGAGGAGGTTAACAGAGAGAGATGTAGAGAGAGAGAGAGGAGGTTAACAGAGGTAGATGTAGAGAGAGGAGGTTAACAGAGGTAGATGTAGAGAGAGGAGGTTAACAGAGGTAGATGTAGAGAGAGGAGGTTAACAGAGGTAGATGTAGAGAGAGGAGGTTAACAGAGGTAGATGTAGAGAGAGGATGTTAACAGAGGTAGATGTAGAGAGAGGAGGCGGTTAACAGAGGTAGATGTAGAGAGAGGAGGTTAACAGAGGTAGATGTAGAGAGAGGAGGTTAACAGAGGTAGATGTAGAGAGAGGAGGTTAACAGAGGTAGATGTAGAGAGAGGAGGTTAACAGAGGTCTCTTGAGAAGTTTTGATCTTAGTCAGTACAGCATGAGGTCATAGCTCTGGGAATAATAACAGATGGCTTCTTCTGAAGAGCCTCAGGGAACATGATGCAGTGATCTTCTGTCAACTCACAACACACTACTTCCAATTGGAATGATTCCCCTTAACAACAAAAACATAGCAACAAGAAACCCATCACTAATCTCCCCCCGTCTCTCTCTCAATTCAATTCAAGGGGCTTTATTGGCATGGGAAACATATGTTAACATTGCCAAAGCAAGTGAAATAGATAAAAACAGAAGTGAAATAAACAATACAAAATTAACAGTAAATATTACACTGACAAAAGTTCCAAAAGAATAAAGACATTTCATATATATATATATATATATATATATATATATATATATATATATACAGTGCCTTGCGAAAGTATTCGGCCCCCTTGAACTTTGCGACCTTTTGCCACATTTCAGGCTTCAAACATAAAATTATATAACTGTATTTTTTTGTGAAGAATCAACAACAAGTGGGACACAATCATGAAGTGGAACGACATTTATTGGATATTTCAAACTTTTTTAACAAATCAAAAACTGAAAAATTGGGCGTGCAAAATTATTCAGCCCCCTTAAGTTAATACTTTGTAGCGCCACCTTTTGCTGCAATTACAGCTGTAAGTCGCTTGGGGTATGTCTCTATCAGTTTTGCACATCGAGAGACTGACATTTTTTCCCATTCCTCCTTGCAAAACAGCTTGAGCTCAGTGAGGTTGGATGGAGAGCATTTGTGAACAGCAGTTTTCAGTTCTTTCCACAGATTCTCGATTGGATTCAGGTCTGGACTTTGACTTGGCCATTCTAACACCTGGATATGTTTATTTTTGAACCATTCCATTGTAGATTTTGCTTTATGTTTTGGATCATTGTCTTGTTGGAAGACAAATCTCCGTCCCAGTCTCAGGTCTTTTGCAAACTCCATCAGGTTTTCTTCCAGAATGGTCCTGTATTTGGCTCCATCCATCTTCCCATCAATTTTAACCAGCTTCCCTGTCACTGCTGAAGAAGAGCAGGCCCAAACCATGATGCTGCCACCACCATGTTTGACATATGGGGATGGTGTGTTCAGCTGTGTTGCTTTTACGCCAAACATAACATTTTGCATTGTTGCCAAAAAGTTCAATTTTGGTTTCATCTGACCAGAGCACCTTCTTCCACATGTTTGGTGTGTCTCCCAGGTGGCTTGTGGCAAACTTGAAACTACACTTTTTATGGATATCTTTAAGAAATGGCTTTCTTGCCACTCTTCCATAAAGGCCAGATTTGTGCAATATACGACTGATTGTTGTCCTATGGACAGAGTCTCCCACCTCAGCTGTAGATCTCTGCAGTTCATCCAGAGTGATCATGGGCCTCTTGGCTGCATCTCTGATCAGTCTTCTCCTTGTATGAGCTGAAAGTTTAGAGGGACGGCCAGGTCTTGGTAGATTTGCAGTGGTCTGATACTCCTTCCATTTCAATATTATCGCTTGCACAGTGCTCCTTGGGATGTTTAAAGCTTGGGAAATCTTTTTGTATCCAAATCTGGCTTTAAACTTCTTCACAACAGTATCTCGGACCTGCCTGGTGTGTTCCTTGTTCTTCATGATGCTCTCTGCGCTTTTAACGGACCTCTGAGACTATCACAGTGCAGGTGCATTTATACGGAGACTTGATTACACACAGGTGGATTGTATTTATCATCATTAGTCATTTAGGTCAACATTGGATCATTCAGAGATCCTCACTGAACTTCTGGAGAGAGTTTGCTGCACTGAAAGTAAAGGGGCTGAATAATTTTGCACGCCCAATTTTTCAGTTTTTGATTTGTTAAAAAAGTTTGAAATATCCAATAAATGTCGTTCCACTTCATGATTGTGTCCCACTTGTTGTTTATTCTTCACAAAAAAATACAGTTTTATATCTTTATGTTTGAAGCCTGAAATGTGGCAAAAGGTCGCAAAGTTCAAGGGGGCCGAATACTTTTGCAAGGCACTGTAGTTTGCTCTCTCTGTCAAACGATTTCTCTTCCCTGTTCTCACTCACCACTTCTCACTCTATATGCAAACTTCCTCTATCTGACGTTATCAGGTCTGATCGGGACATCCACACTGCATTCTACACTAAACTCATCGCTGGCTTTGAAACATGTGTTGGGCTAATCTTGTTCTGTGAGTGTGGGACAATCTAGTCTAGGTTAGTGTGTGTGTAGTGAGTGTGTCTTTGGGTTAATATCTCCCTCAGCCACAGGCTAAAGAGGCTACATCAGCAGCATTAGAAGAGCACATCTCCCATCCTCTCCTCTCCGCGCTTCTTCTCTCTGCTCCTCTCCTCTCTGCTCCTCTCCTCTCTGCTCCTCTCCTCTCCTCTCTGCTCCTCTCCTCTGCTCCTCTTCTCTCCTCTCTGCGCCTCTCCTCTCTGCTCCTCTCCTCTCTGCACCTCTCTGCTCCTCTCTGCTCCTCTCTGCTCCTCTCCTCTCCTCTCTGCTCCTCTCCTCTCCGCTCTGCTCCTCTCTGCTCCCCTCCGCTCCTCTCCTCTTCGCTCCGCTCCTCTTCTCTCCTCTCCGCTCCTCTTCTCTCCTCTCCGCTCTTCTCCGCTCCTCTCTGCTCCGCTCTTCTCCTCTTCTCCGCTCCTCTCTGCTCCTCTCCGCTCCTCTGCTCCTCTCCTCTCCGCTCTGCTCCTCTTTGCTCCCCTCCGCTCCTCTCCTCTTCGCTCCTCTTCTCTCCTCTCCGCTCTTCTCCTCTCCGCTCCACTCCGCTCCTCTCTGCTCCCCTCCGCTCCTCTCCTCTCCTCTTCGCTCCTCTCCTCTCCTCTCTGCTCCTCTCTGCTCCGCTCCGCTCCTCTTCTCTCCTCTCCTCTCCTCTTCTCTCCTCTCCTCTTCTCTCCTCTTCTCTCTTCTCCGCTCCTCTCTGCTCCGCTCCGCTCCTCTCTGCTCCTCTCCTCTCTGCTCCTCTCCGCTCCTCTTCTCTCCTCTCCGCTCCTCTCCTCTCTGTTCCTCTCCGCTCCGCTCCTCTCTGCTCTTCTCCGCTCCTCTCTGCTCTTCTCCGCTCCGCTCCTCTCTGCTCCTCTCCGCTCCTCTTCTCTCCTCTCCTCTCCGCTCCGCTCCTCTCTGCTCCTCTCCGCTCCTCGCTGCTCCTCTCCGCTCCGCTCCTCTTCTCTCCTCTCCGCTCTTCTCCGCTCCTCTCAACTCCGCTCCTCTCCTCTCCGCTCCTCTCTGCTCCTCCAGCTTCATCAGTAACCCCCATCATACCCTCACATCAACAGACACCACAAGGATCAGTTAGAACTGCCAAAGAGCTTTATTAGTCACATGGCTCCATCCAGGGGTGATAATCCACTGCCCACAGCACTGTGTTAGGACTGCCAAAGAGCTTTATTAGTCACATGGCTCCATCCAGGGGTGATAATCCACTGCCCACAGCACTGTGTATGTGAGTGTGTTGCTGCGTGTGCATGCAAGCGCATGTTTGTCTGTGCATGTGTGCATGTCTGTATTCACGTGTGCGCATGCATTTTCCGCTGTCTGTGTACCGTATTTTCACTGAACAAAAATCTAAATGCAGCATGTAAAGTGTTGGTCCCATGTTTCATGAGCTGAAATAAAAGATCCCAGAAATGTTCCACATGCACAAAAAGCAAATTTGTTTACATCCCTGTTAGTGAGCATTTATCCTTTGCTAAAATAATCCACCCACCTGACCGGTGTGGCATATCAAGAAGCTGATTAAGCAGCATGATCATTACACAGGTGCACCTTATTCTGGGGACAATAAAAGTTTTGTCACACCACACAATGCCACAGATGTCTCAAGTTTTGAGGGAGCGTGCAATTGGCATGCTGACTGCAGGAATGTCCACCAGAGAATTGAAAGTTAATTTCTCTACCATAAGCCACCTCCAATGTCATTTTTGAGAACTGTGCAGTACGTTCCAACTGGCCTCACAACCGCAGGCCACGAATATGGTGTTGTGTGGCTGAGTGGTTTGCGAATGTCAATGTTTTGAACAGAGTGCCCCATGGTGGCGGTGGGGTTATAGTATGGGCAGGCATAAGCTACAGACAATGAACACAATTGAATTTTATCAATGGCAATTTGAATGCACAGAGATACCGTGACGAGATCCTGAGGTACATTGTCGTGCCATTCATCCTCTGCCATAACCCCATGTTTCAGCATGATAATGCACAGTCCCACTCACCAGACATCTCACCCATGGAGCATGTTTGGGATGCTCTGGATCGACAGCGTGTTCCAGTTCCCGCTAATATACAGCAATTCCGCACAGCCATTGAAGAGGCTGCCATTGAACTGCCATTGAACAGCCATTGAACTGACTGGTTTTCTGATCCGCTCCCCTACCTTTTTGTTAAGGTATCTATGACCAACAGATGTATATCTGTATTCCCAGTCATGTGAAATCCATAGATTAGGACCTAACAAATTTATTTCAAAGGACTGATTTCCTTATTTGAACTGTAACTCAGTAAAATCTTTGAAATGATTGCATGTTGGTGCTGGTCAGTTCCTGGATGGGAGACCAAATGCTGCTGGAAGTGGTGTTGGAGGGCCAGTAGGAGGCACTCTTTCCTCTGGTCTAAAAATATCCCAATGCCCCAGGGCAGTGATTGGGGACACTACCCTGTGTAGGGTGCCGTCTTTCGGATGGGACGTTAAACGGGTGTCCTGACTCTCTGAGGTCATTAAAGATCCCATGGAACTTATCGTAAGAGTAGGGGTGTTAACCCCGGTGTCCTGGCTAAATTCCTAATCATCCTAATCATCCCCAGTTTACAATTGACTCATTCATCCCCCTTCTCTCCCCTGTAACTATTCCCCAGGTCGTTGCTGTAAATGAGAACATGTTCTCAGTCAACTTACCTGGTAAAATAACGAATAAAAAAATAAAAAAATGTTGTGTATATATTTTTGTTCAGTATAGGTTGCTTGATGTGTGTGTTTTGCTGAGTGGTAGCCAAGCTTAAGTTCACTATCCTCCACAGAGTTTCCAGTCTTTTTTCATTTCATATCCAATCCCCGAGGAGCCTGAGTGAGTCATGTGAGAAGCCTATTCAGTCATGTGAAAGGCACCCTGATTAAAGCTGGTGTGCTGAAACGCGTTGGTGTTTAATGGTAAAGAATCACTTTCTATTCAAATGTCATTGGAGAGGGGCTGAATATGTCTGACCGCCAGGAATGTAGACGTGAGAAGTTAAAGCTGAGGAGATTAGGGACATTCAAACATCATAAATCTCCAGACAGAATTTCCAAGAAGAGTGTAATCAAGGGTGTATTCATTCCGTCAATTCTGTTGAAAGAAATGTCTTCTGTCACCGCAAATCTTTCTCTCCACCTGTGTGCACCTACGTTCAAAACCTTCATTCATAGGCTAGGTTGTAGCAACCTCATGATTGGTACAGGTCAAATGTGAGTATCATGTAGTAGTTTAAACCTATCAATGTTACACTGAACTGGGTGAATGGAATATGAATGACAGTCCTCCATTATGCTGACATTTTGTCAGGCCATGCTGACAAAAACAATTATCATCTTCCCTTATCTTAAACGGCACTGACCGACCATAGATTTACTGTCAAAACTGCTTACATCCCTGCTCCCACTCCCACAGTACTCCCAACCTATAAACTAATCAGAAGAAGAATCTGTTCTGAACCGAGAACCCAGTCTGTCACAGACAGCACCAGGAGCAGAGACATCACATCAACCCAGTCTGTTACAGACAGCACCAGGAGCAGATACATCACATCAACCCAGTCTGTCACAGACAGCACCAGGAGCATGGACATCACATCAACCCAGTCTGTCACAGACAGCACCAGGAGCAGAGACATCACATCAACCCAGTCTGTCACAGACAGCACCAGGAGCATGGACATCACATCAACCCAGTCTGTTACAGACAGCACCAGGAGCAGAGACATCACATCAACCCAGTCTGTCACAGACAGCACCAGGAGCAGAGACATCACATCAACCCAGTCTGTCAAAGACAGCACCAGGAGCAGAGACATCACATCAATACAGTCTGTCACAGACAACACCAGGAGCAGAGACATCACATCAACCCAGTCTGTCACAGACAGCACCAGGAGCAGATACATCACATCAACCCAGTCTGTCACAGACAGCACCAGGAGCATGGACATCAACCCAGTCTGTCAAAGACAGCACCAGGAGCAGAGACATCACATCAACCCAGTCTGCCACAGACAATACCAGGAGCAGATACATCACATCAACCCAGTCTGTCACAGACAGCACCAGGAGCAGAGACAAAACATTTCCAGTAAGATGAGAATAATAGCAAGGCGTGTCAGAGAGTTTGGCAGCTCTATTGCCTCTGTCACCTTCTCTGTCTCAGTCTCAGAGTATTGGTGACCCATCAATAGGACTGGGATCCTCAATCATCTGAAGGAAGGTTCATCATTACTACTGTGTACTGATAGAGATAACCCAGTGAGCAAAATGTGTCAAAAAGATGGCTTTGAAAATATGTTTTAGTTGTGTCTTGTGCTCATTGGGAAAGCAAGGTCTGAGATGGGTCTGAGACAGAGAGATACTTGTCTTTTGGACTGTGAGTCAAAGGAACAGAGAAGGATGTGAAATTGGTATTCTGAAGAGACATATTCATGACTCAAGGCTCGTGAAGTCTATCCTGATAAATACCGGATGTCTGAGGAATTTTTAAGACGGTGAAGGAAAGGATTTGATGCAGAATAAATATGACGTATGAAGGTTTACAATATCTACACAGATGGAGATCCATATCTGAGGACTGTGGAGGAAAGCAATGGACATTAATGAGCAATTGATTTTGTGAAGAGATATGTGAAGAGATATGTTTATGTCTCAAGGCTCACAAAGTCTATCTTGATAAAGATACACTACATGACCAAAACTATGTGGACATATGCTTGTCGAACATCTCATTCCAGAATCATGGGGATTAATATGGAGTTGGTCCCCACTTTGCTGCTATAACAACCTCCCATCTTCTGTGAACACTTTCTACTAGATGTTGGAACATTGCTGTGGGGACTTGCTTCCATTCAGCCACGAGAGCATTGGTGAGGTCGGGCACTGATGTTGGGCGATTAGGCCTGGCTCGCAGTCGGTGTTCCAATTCATCGCAAAGGTGTTAGATGGGGTTGAGATCAGGGCTCTGTGCAGGCCAGTCATGTTCTTCCACACCGATGTCAACAAATCATTTCTGTATGGACCTCACTTTGTGCACGGGGGCATTGTCATGCTGAACTAGGAAAGGGCCTTCCCTAAACTGAAACAGCCCCAGACCATTATTCTTCCTCCACCAAACTTTACAGTTGGCACTATGCATTGGGGCAGATAGCGTTCTCCTGGCATCCGCCAAACCCAGATTAATTCACCAGACTGCCAGATGGTGAAGCGTGCATCATTACTCCAGAGAACACGTTTCCACTGCTCCAGAATCCAATTGCGGCGAGCTTTACACCACACCAGCTGACACTTGGCATTGTGCATGGTAATCTTAGGCTTGTGTGTTGCTGCTCAACCATGGAAACCCATTTCATAAAGCTCCCGACAAACAGTTCTTGTGCTGACATTGCTTCCAGAGATAGTTTGGAACTCGGTAGTGAGTGTTGCATCCGAGGACAGATATTTTTTTACGCACTTCAGCACTCGGCAGTCCTGTTCTGTGAGTTTCTGTGGCCTACCACTTCACGGCTGAGCCGTTGTTGCTCCTAGACGTTTCCAATTCACAATAACAGCACTTATTGTTGACCTGGGCAGCTCTAGCAGGACAGAAATTTGACACACTAACTTGTTGGAAAGGTGGCATCCCATGACGGTGCCACGTTGAAAGTCACTGACCTCTTCAGTTAGGCCATTCTACTGCCAATATTTGTCTATGGAGATTGCATGGCTGTGTGCTTGATTTTATACATCTGTCAGCAACGGGTGTGGCTGATATAGCCGAATCCACTAATTTGAAGGTGTGTCCACATACTTCTGTCTACACTACACTATGTGTTTCCAGAGTTTTTAGGAACTGCCTGTGAGCGAATGAGAGGCATAATATTTTGTCTAAGGAGACATGTGTGTCTGAAGTCTGAAGGATGTGTTGCTTTTCAAAGGCTCTTTGGTCAGACTGACTTCTTCATTGTCATCAAGATGTCCCCTTCTGTCCCTCTATCCCTCTTTTCATGTCATACCTCCTTTCCAGTTCTCTATATGCTTATTAATTAATTCACATTTGATCCTCCTCTCTCTCTCACCAAGCTTCTCAGAGGCACACACAATATAAGACACAATACAACACACACACCAACAAGCTCTCATGTCAGAATTAGACGTTCATCCATTTTACGTCACATTTCAAAGTGTTTGGTTACTTCTCTGTATCGTTCCAAGGTTACGTTTAGGCATTAACTCTGAATTATTAAGTTTAGGCATTAACTCTGAATTATTAAGTTTAGGCATTAACTCTGAATTATTAAGTTTAGGCATTAACTCTGAATTATTAAGTTTAGGCATTAACTCTGAATTATTAAATTTAGGCATTAACTCTGAATTGTTAAGTTAGGCATTAACTCTGAATTATTAAGTTTAGGCATTAACTCTGAATTATTAAGTTTAGGCATTAACTCTGAATTATTAAGTTTAGGCATTAACTCTGAATTATTAAGGTTAGGCATTAACTCTGAATTATTAAGGTTAGGCATTAACTCTGAATTATTAAGGTTAGGCATTAACTCTGAATTATTAAGTTAGGCATTAACTCTGAATTATTAAGGTTAGGCATTAACTCTGAATTATTAAGTTTAGGCATTAACTCTGAATTATTAAATTTAGGCATTAACTCTGAATTATTAAGTTTAGGCATTAACTCTGAATTATTAAGGTTAGGCATTAACTCTGAATTATTAAGGATAGGCATTAACTCTGAATTATTAAGGTTAGGCATTAACTCTAAATGGTTATGGTCATAGCCGTGGGAAGATGTGTTTGGCTGGGGGTGCTGCGATATTTTTAGTAAAGGTGCAGTGCAACACCTTTGTGGTGAATATTTGCATTTCATCCCTGTGGAACTCTTTCGACACCGTGTTGAGTCCATGCCCTGACGAGTTGAGGCTGTTCTGAGAGTAAAGGGGGGTGCAACTCAATATTAGGAAGGTGTTCCTAATGTTCTGTATACTCAGTTTATATTCC
Source organism: Oncorhynchus clarkii lewisi (assembly GCF_045791955.1). Classification (NCBI taxonomy): domain Eukaryota; kingdom Metazoa; phylum Chordata; class Actinopteri; order Salmoniformes; family Salmonidae; genus Oncorhynchus; species Oncorhynchus clarkii. The sequence continues at coordinate 25,522,733 of NC_092177.1, forward strand.
TATGTATGGTAATTGTTATACCATTTTACAACTAACATTCTTTAGTCTCATTCTGTGGATTAACTCATTAAGACTCCTGATGTATTAGTCATAAAAGAGCCTTGGCTCACTTGACCAGAACTGTCATACTCAGGCTATGCATACATGCTGTTTTTAAGACCTCAGAGTTAGTGTATTTCATTAACGAGCAAAGTTGTGTATATTCACACATAGTGTTCAGTGTATTGTACCATTTTCTTCCTATAATGATGTTCGTTGGTTAAGGTTGCTTCTTGACTAATGACCTTGGCAAGCATAGCTCACAGCACACTGTGTGAGGATCTTTGTTCCACCTCTCCCTCTCTCCATTTCTCCATCCAGAATATATTTTTGGGGGCCTGTGCTACAGTCGGCTATATCAGTCCGCTAATACAGGACTAGTATTGGCGCAGTGCACTACTTTTGTGAGAGAGAAAAAAGGTTATTTTAATTTTATTTAAAAAAAATTATATGTATTTTTCAATTCAGATTTTTCAGGGGGTTCTTCAGCACATAACAGCTCTGTCATTATCCTCAATCTCTGTCTTTGCCCCCTCACGCCTACTTTTTCTGTTTCTCTTCCATTTTCCACTGTTCTTCTGTTCTCTCCCCCCCTTCCCCACACTCCTTCTCTCCCCCTTCCCCACACTCCTTCTCTCCCCCCATCCCCACACTCCTTCTCTCCCCCTTCCCCACAATCCTTCTCTCCCCCTTCCCCACACTCCTTCTCTCCCCCTTTCCCTTCCCCACACTCCTTCTCCCCCCCATCCCCACACCCCTTCTCTCTCCCCATCCCCACACTCCTTCTCTCCACCCCATCCCCACACTCCTTCTCTCCCCCCATCCCCACACCCCTTCTCTCTCCCCATCCCCACACTCCTTCTCTCCCCGATCCCCACACTCCTTCTCTCTCCCCATCTCCACACTCCTTCTCTCCCCCCATCCCCACACTCCTTCTCTCTCCATCCCCACACTCCTTCTCTCCCCATCCCCACACTCCTTCTCTCCCCATCCCCACACTCCTTCTCTCCCCATCCCCACACTCCTTCTCTCTCCCCATCTCCACACTCCTTCTCTCCCCCATCTCCACACTCCTTCTCTCCCCATCCCCACACTCCTTCTCTCTCCCCATCCCCAAACCCCTTCTCTCTCCCCATCCCCACACTCCTTCTCTCTCCCCATCTCCACACTCCTTCCCTCCCCCTTTCTCCCCCCACATCCCCACACTCCTTCTCTCCCCCCATCCCCACACTCCTTCTCTCCCCCTTTCTCCCCCCCATCCCCACACTCCTTCTCTCCCCCCATCCCCACACTCCTTCTCTCCCCCTTTCTCCCCCCCGTCCCCACACTCCTTCTCTCCCCCTTTCCCCCCCCCACCCCCACCCCCACACTCCTTCTCTCCCCCTTTCTCTCCCCCCATCCCCACACTCCTTCTCTCCCCCATCCCCACACTCCTTCTCTCCCCCTTTCTCCCCCCCATCCCCACACTCCTTCTCTCCCCCTTTCCCCCCCATCTCCACACTCCTTCTCTCCCCCTTTCTCCCTCCACCCCATCTCCACACTCTTTCTCTCCCCCTTTCTCCCCCCATCCCCACCTCTCTTCCCTCTTTTCTGTCTCCATCTTCTTCTCTATCCTGGTGTGTTTTTATAGATGGATGATGTATGTAGTGGGTGATCAGTGGGATGGATGATGTATGTAGTGGGTGATCAGTGGGATGGATGATGTATGTAGTGGGTGATCAGTAGGATGGATCATGTATGTAGTCTGTGATCAGTGGGATGGATGATATATGTAGTGGGTGATCAGTGGGATGGATGATGTATGCAGTGAGTGATCAGTGGGATGGATGATGTATGTAGTGGGTGATCAGTGGGATGGATGATGTATGTAGTGGGTGATCAGTGGGATGGATGATGTATGTCGTGGGTGATCAGTGGGATGGATGATGTATGTAGTGGGTGATCAGTAGGATGGATGATGTATGTAGTGGGTGATCAGTGGGATGGATGATGTATGTAGTGGGTGATCAGTGGGATGGATGATGTATGTAGTGGGTGATCAGTGGGATGGTTGCTGTGTGTGGGGGGTGAAGAGGGGAGGAGAAGATGTGTGTAAAGGTGTCTGTGTAACAGTACGATTATGTCTGTAATCACTTTAGTTCAAATATAGGAATAATTGTATTATGGAGGGGCGTGTGTATCTGCGTGTGTGTGTGTGTTTAAATTACATTTTTATTCTCAGGGGGATGGAATGGTGTAACAGTACTGTAACAGTACTATGAGTCATTGAGTCATATGATCTATGATTCAATGAATCAACTTCTTACTGTTTTACTGACTCTGAATCAAAGATTCAGGCTTTTCAGTGTTCTGGAGGAGGGAGGTGGGAGGTGGGAGGAACACAGCAAGAAGGAGAAGGAGTGACGGAGAGAGGAGAGAACGGGAGAAAAGGAGAGAGAGAGAATGAGAGAAGGAGAGATAGGGAGAGAGAGTGAGAGAGAGGGAGAGATAGTGAGAGAGAATGAGAGAGAAGGAGAGAGAGGGACAGAAGGAGAGGGAGAGAGCGAGAGAGAAGAGACAGCGAGAGAGATGGAATGAGAGAGAGTGAGAGAAAATGAGAGAGAAAAGGAGAGAGAGGGAGAGAAAAGGAGAGAGAGGGAGAGAGAAAGAGGGAGAGAGAAAGAGAGAGGGAGAAAGGAGAGATAGAGGGGGAGGGAGGGAGGGCGAGAGAAGGAGAGAGGGAAAAAGGAGAGAGAAAGAAGGCGAGAGGGAGATATAGAGGGAGAGAAGGAGAGAGGGAGAGAAGGAGAGAGAGAGAGAGAGGAGAGATGGGGGAGAGAGAGGGAGAGAGAAGGAGAATGAGGGAGATGGATAGAGAAGAAGAGAGATGGAGAGCGGGAGAGAGAGAGAGAAAGAAGGCGAGAGGGAGATATAGAGGGAGAGAAGGAGAGAGGGAGAGGGAGAGAAGGAGAGAGAGAGAGAGAGGAGAGATGGGGGAGAGAGAAGGAGAGAGAGAGACAGGGAGAGAGGGTAAGAGAGAATGAAAGAGGGAAAGAGAAGGTGAGAGAGGGAGAGAAGGAGAGGGAAGGAGAGAGAAGGAGAGAGAGGGAGAGAGAGGGAGAGAAAAGAAGAGAGGGAGAGAGGGAGAGGGAGAGAGAGAAGGAGAGATGGGGGAGAGAGTAGGAGAGAGGTAAGGAGAGAGAAGGAGAGCAAGGGAGAGAGAAGGAGAGAGGGAGAGACAGGGTGAGAGGGTAAGAGAGAATGAAAGAGGGAAAGAGGAGGAGGGAGAGAAGGAGAGAGGGAGAGAGAAGGAGAGTTATGGAGAGATAGTGAGAGAGAAGGAGAGAGAGGGAGAGAGAGGGAGAGAGAAGGAGAGAGAGAGAGACAGGGAGAGAGGGTAAGAGAGAATGAAAGAGGGAAAGAGAAGGTGAGAGAGGGAGAGAAGGAGAGGGAAGGAAAGGGAAGGAGAGAGAAGGAGAGAGAGGGAGAGAGAGGGAGAGAGAGAGAAGAAGAGAGGGAGGGAGAGAGAGGGAGAGGGAGAGAGAGAAGGAGAGATGGGGGAGAGAGTAGGAGAGAGGTAAGGAGAGAGAAGGAGAGCAAGGGAGAGAGAATGAGAGAGAGAGAGACAGGGAGAGAGGGTAAGAGAGAATGAAAGAGGGAAAGAGAAGGAGGGAGAGAAGGAGAGAGGGAGAGAGAAGGAGAGTTATGGATAGATAGTGAGAGAGAAGGAGAGAGAGGGAGAGAGAGGGAGAGAGAGAGAGTCAGAGAGAAGGCGTGAGGGAGATATAGGGCGATAGAGAGAGAGAATGAGAGAGAAGGGGAGAGAGATATAGGGAGATATAGAGAGAGAGAGAATGAGAGAGAAAGGCAGAGGGAGAGAGAAGTGGAGAGGGAGAGAGAAGAGGAGAGGGAGAGAGAAGAGGAGAGGGAGAGAGAAGAGGAGAGGGAGAGAGAAGAGGAGAGGGAGAGAGAAGAGGAGAGGGAGAGATAATGAGAGAGGGAGAGAGGGAGAGAGAAGGAGAGAGGGAGAGAGAAGCAGAGATAGGAGAGATAGAGAGCGATTGAGAGAGAGGGGAGATAGGAAGAGAGGACAGATAGGGAGAGAGGAGAGATAGGGAGAGAGAGAAGGTGAGAAACGAGGGAGGGGGAGAGATAGGAGAGAGAGGGAGAGAAGAGGGGAGAGAGGAGAGGAAGAAGCAGAGGGAGAGGAACTTCGAGGCTCCACATAGATCGAGAGAGTAAAAGAACGAAAGAAAGATAGCGGGGCGTCGTTGAGGTAAACCATTCAGAGTCAGATGACAGGATCAGTGGAAAGAGGGACAGAGAGAGAGAGGGAGGGAGGGAGTGAGGGAGGCAGTGTGAGAGCTAACTATCAGACACGTTACAGACCTCTGTAGACCGACAGAACGTAGACAAGACAGTTTCCACTGTGACAACATGGGCGCTGTGGTGGGCACATTAACCATGGGGGAGAGGACCAAGGGGGAGAGGAGGAGGCCATCCAGAGGTGAGACACACAGACACACACAGGCTCACCACACACACACACACACACACACACACACACACACACACACACACACACAGGCTCTCCACACAACTTAAAAAGGATGCTAGCACTCACATACACACATTTATGAAAACAACACAACCTACACCTATCAACAACACATGCAACCAATACAATGTCATACACACACATAATAATAATAATATTATTATTATTATCATAAAGTCACTATTCCATGGAAGCATCCTTTGAATGTGTGTGTGAGAGAGAGAGGTAACACCTGAGGTAATGTGTGTGTGAGCGAGAGGTAACAACTGAGATAATGTGTGTGTGAGCGAGAGATAACACCTGAGGTAATGTGTGTGTGAGAGAGAGAGATGTAACACCTGTGGTAATGTGTGTGAGAGAGAGAGAGGTAACACCTAAGGTAATGTGTGTGTGAGAGAGAGAGAGGTAACACCTGAGGTAATGTATGAGAGAGAGAGGTAACACCTGAGGTAATGTGCGTGAGAGAGAGAGGTAACACCTGAGGTAATGTGTGTGAGAGAGAGAGAGTTAACACCTGGGGTAATGTATGTGAGAGAGAGAGAGGTAACACCTGAGGAATGCGTGGGTGAGAGAGAGAGAGTTAACAATTGAAGTAATGTGTGGGTGAGAGAGAGAGAGAGAGAGAGAGAGGTAACACCTGAGGTAATGTGTGGGTGTGAGAGAGAGAGAGAGAGAGAGGTAACACCTGAGGAATGCGTGGGTGAGAGAGAGAGGTAACACCTGAGGTAATGTGTGGGTGAGAGAGAAAGTTAACACCTGAGATAATGTGTGGGTGAGAGAGAGAGGTAACACCTGAGGTAATGTGTGGGTGAGAGAGAGAGAGAGAGAGGTAACACCTGAGGTAATGTGTGGGTGAGAGAGAGAGAGAGAGGTAACACCTGAGGTAATGTGTGGGTGAGAGAGAGAGGTAACACCTGAGGTAATGTGTGGATGAGAGAGAGGTAACACCTGAGGTAATGTGTGGGTGAGAGAGAGAGAGGTAACACCTGAGGTCATGTGTGGGTGATAGAAAGAGGTAACACCTGAGGTAATGTGTGGGTGAGAGAGAGGTAACACCTGAGGAAATGTGTGGGTGAGAGAGAGAGGTAACACCTGAGGTAATGTGTGGGTGAGAGAGAGAGGTAACACCTGAGGTAATGTGTGGGTGATAACTCTAGGGAGAAGGGTAGTGTCATCAGGACATAGAGGATCTATACATGCTCTAGTGTAAGGTAATGTCTATGTGCATGTGTTTGCTTGATGTGAGAGGAGTGGTGCGTGTGTGTGTGTGTGTGTGTGTGTGTACATAAGTGTGTGTGCAGACATCAGTGGAGGGGAAACATACACAAGGTATTTGTCACTCTGCTCACACACTCTCTTCCGTCTTGCCTGTTCCCTTGGAAGCACGGTTGGCATGGCAACACAATATATCAGTTTTGGGGGTCAGTGAGATGTTATGAGATTGGTGGTTCCAAAGTTATCCATGCTTATTGCAAATTTGCACAATTTTGCATATTGCTCTTTTGATTATTTTTCCGTGGGCTATTTCCATATTGTAATATAAATCACATTAGATAACATATCATGTTTTATATCATGAAACATTGACAAAATGAAGACATTAAATATAAATTATTAAATATAGTTTGCATTGCATTAACTGTCTTGTTCCTTTCATATCTGTCTTGTTCCTTCCTTATCTGTCTTGTTCCTTCCATATCTGTCTCATTCCTTCCATATCTGTCTTAGTCCTTCCTTATCTGTCTTGTTCCTTCCATATCTGTCTTGTTCCTTCCATATCTGTCTTGTTCCTTCCATATCTGTCTTAGTCCTTCCATATCTGTCTTGTTCCTTCCATATCTGTCTTGTTCCTTCCATATCTGTCTTGTTCCTTCCATGTCGGTCTTATTCCTTCCATATCTGTCTTATTCCTCCCCTATCAGTCTTATTCCTTCCATATCTGTCTTATTCCTTCCATATCTGTCTTATTCCTTCCATATCTGTCTCATTCCTTCCATATCTGTCTCATTCCTTCCATATCTGTCTTATTTCTTCCATATCTGTCTGATTCCTTCCATATCCTTCTCATTCCTTCCATATCCTTCTTATTCCTTCCATATCTGTCTTGTTCCTTCCATATCTGTCTCATTCCTTCCATATCTGTCTCATCCCTTCCATGTCTGTCTGATTCCTTCCATACCTGTCTCATTCCTTCCATACCTGTCTTGTTCCTTCCATATCTGTCTCATTCCTTCCATATCTGTCTTGTTCCTTCCTTATCTGTCTTGTTCCTTCCATATCTGTCTTGTTCCTTCCATATCTGTCTTGTTCCTTCCTTATCTGTCTTGTTCCTTCTATATCTGTCTCATTCCTTCCATATCTGTCTTGTTCCTTCCTTATCTGTCTTGTTCCTTCCATATCTGTCTTGTTCCTTCCATATCTGTCTTGTTCCTTCCATATCTGTCTTAGTCCTTCCATATCTGTCTTGTTCCTTCCATATCTGTCTTGTTCCTTCCATATCTGTCTTGTTCCTTCCATGTCGGTCTTATTCCTTCCATATCTGTCTTATTCCTCCCCTATCTGTCATATTCCTTCCATATCTCTCATTCCTTCCATATCTGTCTTATTCCTTCCATATCTGTCTTGTTCCTTCCATATCTGTCTCATTCCTTCCATATCTGTCTCATCCCTTCCATGTCTGTCTGATTCCTTCCATACCTGTCTCATTCCTTCCATACCTGTCTCATTCCTTCCATATCTGTCTCATTCCTTCCATATCTGTCTCATCCCTTCCATACCTGTCTCATTCCTTCCATATCTGTCTCATCCCTTCCATATCTGTCTGATTCCTTCCATACCTGTCTCATTCCTTCCATACCTGTCTCATTCCTTCCATATCCTTCTCATTCCTTCCATACCTGTCTCATTCCTTCCATACCTGTCTCATTCCTTCCATATCTGTCTCATCCCTTCCATATCTGTCTGATTCCTTCCATATCCTTCTCATTCCTTCCATATCTGTCTGATTCCTTCCATATCTGTCTTGTTCCTTCCATATCTGTCTCGTTCCTTCCATATCTGTCTCATCCCTTCCATATCTGTCTGATTCCTTCCATACATGTCTCATTCCTTCCATACCTGTCTCATTCCTTCCATATCTGTCTCATTCCTTCCATATCTGTCTTATTCCTTCCATATACTTCTCATTCCTTCCATATCTGTCTTGTTCCTTCCTTATCTGTCTGATTCCTTCCATACATGTCTCATTCCTTCCATACCTGTCTCATTCCTTCCATATCTGTCTCATTCCTTCCATATCTGTCTTATTCCTTCCATATCCTTCTCATTCCTTCCATATCTGTCTTGTTCCTTCCTTATCTGTCTCATTCCTTCCATATCTGTCTCGTTCCTTCCATATCTGTCTCGTTCCTTCCATATCTGTCTCATTCCTTCCATATCTGTCTTGTTCCTTCCATATCTGTCTTATTCCTTCCATATCTGTCTTATTCCTTCCATGTCTGTCTTATTCCTTCCATATCTGTCTCATTCCTTCCATATCTGTCTCATTCCTTCCATATCTGTCTTATTTCTTCCATATCTGTCTGATTCCTTCCATATCCTTCTCATTCCTTCCATATCCTTCTTATTCCTTCCATATCTGTCTTGTTCCTTCCATATCTGTCTCATTCCTTCCATATCTGTCTCATCCCTTCCATGTCTGTCTGATTCCTTCCATACCTGTCTCATTCCTTCCATCCCTGTCTTGTTCCTTCCATATCTGTCTCATTCCTTCCATATGTGTCATGTTCCTTCCTTATCTGTCTTGTTCCTTCCATATCTGTCTTGTTCCTTCCATATCTGTCTTGTTCCTTCCATATCTGTCTTAGTCCTTCCATATCTGTCTTGTTCCTTCCATATCTGTCTTGTTCCTCCCCTATCTGTCTTATTCCTTCCATATCTCTCATTCCTTCCATATCTGTCTTATTCCTTCCATATCTGTCTTGTTCCTTCCATATCTGTCTCATTCCTTCCATATCTGTCTCATCAATTCCATATCTGTCTGATTCCTTCCATACCTGTCTCATTCCTTCCATACCTGTCTCATTCCTTCCATATATGTCTCATTCCTTCCATATCTGTCTCATCCCTTCCATGTCTGTCTGATTCCTTCCATACCTGTCTCATTCCTTCCATACCTGTCTCATTCCTTCCATATCTGTCTCATCCCTTCCATATCTGTCTGATTCCTTCCATATCCTTCTCATTCCTTCCATATCTGTCTGATTCCTTCCATATCTGTCTTGTTCCTTCCATATCTGTCTCGTTCCTTCCATATCTGTCTCATCCCTTCCATATCTGTCTGATTCCTTCCATACATGTCTCATTCCTTCCATACCTGTCTCATTCCTTCCATATCTGTCTCATTCCTTCCATATCTGTCTTATTCCTTCCATATCCTTCTCATTCCTTCCATATCTGTCTTGTTCCTTCCTTATCTGTCTGATTCCTTCCATACATGTCTCATTCCTTCCATACCTGTCTCATTCCTTCCATATCCTTCTCATTCCATCCATATCTGTCTTGTTCCTTCCTTATCTGTCTCATTCCTTCCATATCTGTCTCGTTCCTTCCATATCTGTCTCGTTCCTTCCATATCTGTCTCATTCCTTCCATATCTGTCTTGTTCCTTCCATATCTGTCTTATTCCTTCCATATCTGTCTTATTCCTTCCATATCTGTCTTATTCCTTCCATATCTGTCTCATTCCTTCCATATCTGTCTCATTCCTTCCATATCTGTCTTATTTCTTCCATATCTGTCTGATTCCTTCCATATCCTTCTCATTCCTTCCATATCCTTCTTATTCCTTCCATATCTGTCTTGTTCCTTCCATATCTGTCTCATTCCTTCCATATCTGTCTCATCCCTTCCATGTCTGTCTGATTCCTTCCATACCTGTCTCATTCCTTCCATACCTGTCTTGTTCCTTCCATATCTGTCTTGTTCCTTCCATATCTGTCTTGTTCCTTCCATATCTGTCTTAGTCCTTCCATATCTGTCTTGTTCCTTCCATATCTGTCTTGTTCCTTCCATGTCGGTCTTATTCCTTCCATATCTGTCTTATTCCTCCCCTATCTGTCTTATTCCTTCCATATCTCTCATTCCTTCCATATCTGTCTTATTTCTTCCATATCTGTCTTGTTCCTTCCATATCTGTCTCATTCCTTCCATATCTGTCTCATCCCTTCCATATCTGTCTGATTCCTTCCATACCTGTCTCATTCCTTCCATACCTGTCTTGTTCCTTCCATATCTGTCTTGTTCCTTCCATATCTGTCTTGTTCCTTCCATATCTGTCTTAGTCCTTCCATATCTGTCTTGTTCCTTCCATATCTGTCTTGTTCCTTCCATGTCGGTCTTATTCCTTCCATATCTGTCTTATTCCTCCCCTATCTGTCTTATTCCTTCCATTTCTCTCATTCCTTCCATATCTGTCTTATTCCTTCCATATCTGTCTTGTTCCTTCCATATCTGTCTCATTCCTTCCATATCTGTCTCATCCCTTCCATATCTGTCTGATTCCTTCCATACCTGTCTCATTCCTTCCATACCTGTCTCATTCCTTCCATATCTGTCTCATCCCTTCCATATCCGTCTGATTCCTTCCATATCCTTCTCATTCCTTCCATATCTGTCTGATTCCTTCCATATCTGTCTTGTTCCTTCCATATCTGTCTCGTTCCTTCCATATCTGTCTCATCCCTTCCATATCTGTCTGATTCCTTCCATACATGTCTCATTCCTTCCATACCTGTCTCATTCCTTCCATATCTGTCTCATTCCTTCCATATCTGTCTTATTCCTTCCATATCCTTCTCATTCCTTCCATATCTGTCTTGTTCCTTCCTTATCTGTCTCATTCCTTCCATATCTGTCTCGTTCCTTCCATATCTTTCTCGTTCCTTCCATATCTGTCTCATTCCTTCCATATCTGTCTTGTTCCTTCCATTCCTTCCTTCCATATCTGTCTTATTCCTTCCATATCTGTCTTGTTCCTTCCATATCTGTCTCATTCCTTCCATATCTGTCTCATTCCTTCCATATCTGTCTTATTTCTTCCATATCTGTCTGATTCCTTCCATATCCTTCTCATTCCTTCCATATCCTTCCCTTCCATATCTGTCTTGTTCCTTCCATATCTGTCTCATTCCTTCCATATCTGTCTCATCCCTTCCATGTCTGTCTGATTCCTTCCATACCTGTCTCATTCCTTCCATACCTGTCTTGTTCCTTCCATATCTGTCTCGTTCCTTCCATATCTGTCTCATCCCTTCCATATCTGTCTGATTCCTTCCATACATGTCTCATTCCTTCCATACCTGTCTCATTCCTTCCATATCTGTCTCATTCCTTCCATATCTGTCTTATTCCTTCCATATCCTTCTCATTCCTTCCATATCTGTCTTGTTCCTTCCTTATCTGTCTGATTCCTTCCATACATGTCTCATTCCTTCCATACCTGTCTCATTCCTTCCATATCTGTCTCATTCCTTCCATATCTGTCTTATTCCTTCCATATCCTTCTCATTCCTTCCATATCTGTCTTGTTCCTTCCTTATCTGTCTCATTCCTTCCATATCTGTCTCGTTCCTTCCATATCTTTCTCGTTCCTTCCATATCTGTCTCATTCCTTCCACATCTGTCTTGTTCCTTCCATATCTGTCTTATTCCTTCCATATCTGTCTTATTCCTTCCATATCTGTCTTATTCCATCCATATCTGTCTCATTCCTTCCATATCTGTCTCATTCCTTCCATATCTGTCTTATTTCTTCCATATCTGTCTGATTCCTTCCATATCCTTCTCATTCCTTCCATATCCTTCTTATTCCTTCCATATCTGTCTTGTTCCTTCCATATCTGTCTCATTCCTTCCATATCTGTCTCATCCCTTCCATGTCTGTCTGATTCCTTCCATACCTGTCTCATTCCTTCCATACCTGTCTTGTTCCTTCCATATCTGTCTCATTCCTTCCATATCTGTCTCGTCCCTTCCATGTCTGTCTGATTCCTTCCATACCTGTCTCATTCCTTCCATACCTGTCTCATTCCCTCAATATCTGTCTCATCCCTTCCATATCTGTCTGATTCCTTCCATATCTGTCTCATTCCTTCCTTATCTGTCTTGTTCCTTCCTTATCTGTCTTATTCCTTCCATATCTGTCTTGTTCCTTCCATATCTGTCTCATTCCTTCCATATCTGTCTCATCCCTTCCATGTCTGTCTGATTCCTTCCATACCTGTCTCATTCCTTCCATACCTGTCTCATTCCTTCCATATATGTCTCATTCCTTCCATATCTGTCTCATCCCTTCCATGTCTCTCTGATTCAATCCATACCTGTCTCATTCCTTCCATACCTGTCTCATTCCTTCCATATCTGTCTCATCCCTTCCATATCTGTCTGATTCCTTCCATATCTGTCTGATTCTTCCATATCTGTCTCGTTCCTTCCATATCTGTCTCGTTCCTTCCATATCTGTCTCATCCCTTCCATATCTGTCTGATTCCTTCCATACATGTCTCATTCCTTCCATACCTGTCTCATTCCTTCCATACCTGTCTCATTCCTTCCATATCTGTCTCATTCCTTCCATATCTGTCTTATTCCTTCCATATCCTTCTCATTCCTTCCATATCTGTCTTGTTCCTTCCTTATCTGTCTGATTCCTTCCATACATGTCTCATTCCTTCCATACCTGTCTCATTCCTTCCATATCTGTCTCATTCCTTCCATATCTGTCTTATTCCTTCCATATCCTTCTCATTCCTTCCATATCTGTCTTGTTCCTTCCTTATCTGTCTCATTCCTTCCATATCTGTCTCGTTCCTTCCATATCTGTCTCGTTCCTTCCATATCTGTCTCATTCCTTCCATATCTGTCTTGTTCCTTCCATATCTGTCTTATTCCTTCCATATCTGTCTTATTCCTTCCATATCTGTCTTATTCCTTCCATATCTGTCTCATTCCTTCCATATCTGTCTCATTCCTTCCATATCTGTCTCGTTCCTTCCATATCTGTCTCGTTCCTTCCATATCTGTCTCTTTCCTTCCATATCTGTCTTGTTCCTTCCATATCTGTCTTATTCCTTCCATATCTGTCTTATTCCTTCCATATCTGTCTTATTCCTTCCATATCTGTCTCATTCCTTCCATATCTGTCTCATTCCTTCCATATCTGTCTTATTTCTTCCATATCTGTCTGATTCCTTGCATATCCTTCTCATTCCTTCCATATCCTTCTTATTCCTTCCATATCTGTCTTGTTCCTTCCATATCTGTCTCATTCCTTCCATATCAGTCTCATCCCTTCCATGTCTGTCTGATTCCTTCCATACCTGTCTCATTCCTTCCATACCTGTCTTGTTCCTTCCATATCTGTCTTGTTCCTTCCATATCTGTCTCATTCCTTCCATATGTGTCTTGTTCCTTCCTTATCTGTCTTGTTCCTTCCATATCTGTCTTGTTCCTTCCATATATGTCTTGTTCCTTCCATATCTGTCTTGTTCCTTCCATATCTGTCTTGTTCCTTCCATGTCGGTCTTATTCCTTCCATATCTGTCTTATTCCTCCCCTATCTGTCTTATTCCTTCCATATCTCTCATTCCTTCCATATCTGTCTTATTCCTTCCATATCTGTCTTGTTCCTTCCATATCTGTCTCATTCCTTCCATATCTGTCTCATCCCTTCCATATCTGTCTGATTCCTTCCATACCTGTCTCATTCCTTCCATACCTGTCTCATTCCTTCCATATCTGTCTCATTCCTTCCATATCTGTCTCATCCCTTCCATGTCTGTCTGATTCCTTCCATACCTGTCTCATTCCTTCCATACCTGTCTCATTCCTTCCATATCTGTCTCATCCCTTCCATATCTGTCTGATTCCTTCCATATCCTTCTCATTCCTTCCATATCTGTCTGATTCCTTCCATATCTGTCTTGTTCCTTCCATATCTGTCTCGTTCCTTCCATATCTGTCTCATCCCTTCCATATCTGTCTGATTCCTTCCATACATGTCTCATTCCTTCCATACCTGTCTCATTCCTTCCATATCTGTCTCATTCCTTCCATATCTGTCTTATTCCTTCCATATCCTTCTCATTCCTTCCATATCTGTCTCATTCCTTCCATATCTGTCTTATTCCTTCCATATCCTTCTCATTCCTTCCATATCTGTCTTGTTCCTTCCTTATCTGTCTGATTCCTTCCATACATGTCTCATTCCTTCCATACCTGTCTCATTCCTTCCATATCTGTCTCATTCCTTCCATATCTGTCTTATTCCTTCCATATCCTTCTCATTCCTTCCATATCTGTCTTGTTCCTTCCTTATCTGTCTCATTCCTTCCATATCTGTCTCGTTCCTTCCATACCTGTCTCGTTCCTTCCATATCTGTCTCATTCCTTCCACATCTGTCTTGTTCCTTCCATATCTGTCTTATTCCTTCCATATCTGTCTTATTCCTTCCATATCTGTCTTATTCCATCCATATCTGTCTCATTCCTTCCATATCTGTCTCATTCCTTCCATATCTGTCTTATTTCTTCCATATCTGTCTGATTCCTTCCATATCCTTCTCATTCCTTCCATATCATTCTTATTCCTTCCATATCTGTCTTGTTCCTTCCATATCTGTCTCATTCCTTCCATATCTGTCTCATCCCTTCCATGTCTGTCTGATTCCTTCCATACCTGTCTCATTCCTTCCATACCTGTCTTGTTCCTTCCATATCTGTCTCATTCCTTCCATATCTGTCTCGTCCCTTCCATGTCTGTCTGATTCCTTCCATACCTGTCTCATTCCTTCCATACCTGTCTCATTCCCTCCATATCTGTCTCATCCCTTCCATATCTGTCTGATTCCTTCCATATCTGTCTCATTCCTTCCTTATCTGTCTTGTTCCTTCCTTATCTGTCTTATTCCTTCCATATCTGTCTTGTTCCTTCCATATCTGTCTCATTCCTTCCATATCTGTCTCATCCCTTCCATGTCTGTCTGATTCCTTCCATACCTGTCTCATTCCTTCCATACCTGTCTCATTCCTTCCATATATGTCTCATTCCTTCCATATCTGTCTCATCCCTTCCATGTCTCTCTGATTCCTTCCATACCTGTCTCATTCCTTCCATACCTGTCTCATTCCTTCCATATCTGTCTCATCCCTTCCATATCTGTCTGATTCCTTCCATATCTGTCTGATTCCTTCCATATCTGTCTTGTTCCTTCCATATCTGTCTCGTTCCTTCCAAATCTGTCTCGTTCCTTCCATATCTGTCTCATCCCTTCCATATCTGTCTGATTCCTTCCATACATGTCTCATTCCTTCCATACCTGTCTCATTCCTTCCATACCTGTCTCATTCCTTCCATATCTGTCTCATTCCTTCCATATCTGTCTTATTCCTTCCATATCCTTCTCATTCCTTCCATATCTGTCTTGTTCCTTCCTTATCTGTCTGATTCCTTCCATACATGTCTCATTCCTTCCATACCTGTCTCATTCCTTCCATATCTGTCTCATTCCTTCCATATCTGTCTTATTCCTTCCATATCCTTCTCATTCCTTCCATATCTGTCTTGTTCCTTCCTTATCTGTCTCATTCCTTCCATATCTGTCTTGTTCCTTCCATATCTGTCTTATTCCTTCCATATCTGTCTTATTCCTTCCATATCTGTCTTATTCCTTCCATATCTGTCTCATTCCTTCCATATCTGTCTCATTCCTTCCATATCTGTCTCGTTCCTTCCATATCTGTCTCGTTCCTTCCATATCTGTCTCATTCCTTCCATATCTGTCTTGTTCCTTCCATATCTGTCTTATTCCTTCCATATCTGTCTTATTCCTTCCATATCTGTCTTATTCCTTCCATATCTGTCTCATTCCTTCCATATCTGTCTCATTCCTTCCATATCTGTCTTATTTCTTCCATATCTGTCTGATTCCTTCCATATCCTTCTCATTCCTTCCATATCCTTCTTATTCCTTCCATATCTGTCTTGTTCCTTCCATATCTGTCTCATTCCTTCCATATCTGTCTCATTCCTTCCATATCTGTCTTGTTCCTTCCTTATCTGTCTTGTTCCTTCCATATCTGTCTTGTTCCTTCCATATCTGTCTTGTTCCTTCCTTATCTGTCTAGTTCCTTCTATATCTGTCTCATTCCTTCCATATCTGTCTTGTTCCTTCCTTGTCTGTCTTGTTCCTTCCATATCTGTCTTGTTCCTTCCATATCTGTCTTGTTCCTTCCATATCTGTCTTAGTCCTTCCATATCTGTTTTGTTCCTTCCATATCTGTCTTGTTCCTTCCATATCTGTCTTGTTCCTTCCATGTCGGTCTTATTCCTTCCATATCTGTCTTATTCCTCCCCTATCTGTCATATTCCTTCCATATCTCTCATTCCTTCCATATCTGTCTTATTCCTTCCATATCTGTCTTGTTCCTTCCATATCTGTCTCATTCCTTCCATATCTGTCTCATCCCTTCCATGTCTGTCTGATTCCTTCCATACCTGTCTCATTCCTTCCATATCTGTCTCATTCCTTCCATATCTGTCTCATCCCTTCCATACCTGTCTCATTCCTTCCATATCTGTCTCATCCCTTCCATATCTGTCTGATTCCTTCCATACCTGTCTCATTCCTTCCATACCTGTCTCATTCCTTCCATATCTGTCTCATTCCTTCCATACCTGTCTCATTCCTTCCATACCTGTCTCATTCCTTCCATATCTGTCTCATCCCTTCCATATCTGTCTGATTCCTTCCATATCCTTCTCATTCCTTCCATATCTGTCTGATTCCTTCCATATCTGTCTTGTTCCTTCCATATCTGTCTCGTTCCTTCCATATCTGTCTCATCCCTTCCATATCTGTCTGATTCCTTCCATACATGTCTCATTCCTTCCATACCTGTCTCATTCCTTCCATATCTGTCTCATTCCTTCCATATCTGTCTTATTCCTTCCATATCCTGCTCATTCCTTCCATATCTGTCTTGTTCCTTCCTTATCTGTCTGATTCCTTCCATACATGTCTCATTCCTTCCATACCTGTCTCATTCCTTCCATATCTGTCTCATTCCTTCCATATCTGTCTTATTCCTTCCATATCCTTCTCATTCCTTCCATATCTGTCTTGTTCCTTCCTTATCTGTCTCATTCCTTCCATATCTGTCTCGTTCCTTCCATATCTGTCTCATTCCTTCCACATCTGTCTTGTTCCTTCCATATCTGTCTTATTCCTTCCATATCTGTCTTATTCCTTCCATATCTGTCTTATTCCATCCATATCTGTCTCATTCCTTCCATAGCTGTCTCATTCCTTCCATATCTGTCTTATTTCTTCCATATCTGTCTTATTTCTTCAATATCTGTCTGATTCCTTCCATATCCTTCTCATTCCTTCCATATCCTTCTTATTCCTTCCATATCTGTCTTGTTCCTTCCATATCTGTCTCATTCCTTCCATATCTGTCTCATCCCTTCCAAGTCTGTCTGATTCCTTCCATACCTGTCTCATTCCTTCCATACCTGTCTTGTTCCTTCCATATCTGTCTCATTCCTTCCATATGTGTCTTGTTCCTTGCTTATCTGTCTTGTTCCTTCCATATCTGTCTTGTTCCTTCCATATCTGTCTTGTTCCTTCCATATCTGTCTTAGTCCTTCCATATCTGTCTTGTTCCTTCCATATCTGTCTTGTTCCTTCCATGTCTGTCTTATTCCTTCCATATCTGTCTTATTCCTCCCCTATCTGTCTTATTCCTTCCATATCTCTCATTCCTTCCATATCTGTCTTATTCCTTCCATATCTGTCTTGTTCCTTCCATATCTGTCTCATTCCTTCCATATCTGTCTCATCCCTTCCATATCTGTCTCATTCCTTCCATATCTGTCTCATTCCTTCCATATCTGTCTCATCCCTTCCAAGTCTGTCTGATTCCTTCCATACCTGTCTCATTCCTTCCATATCTGTCTCATCCCTTCCATATCTGTCTGATTCCTTCCATATCCTTCTCATTCCTTCCATATCTGTCTGATTCCTTCCATAACTGTCTTGTTCCTTCCATATCTGTCTTGTTCCTTCCATATCTGTCTCATCCCTTCCATATCTGTCTGATTCCTTCCATACATGTCTCATTCCTTCCATACCTGTCTCATTCCTTCCATATCTGTCTCATTCCTTCCATATCTGTCTTATTCCTTCCATATCCTTCTCATTCCTTCCATATCTGTCTTGTTCCTTCCTTATCTGTCTGATTCCTTCCATACATGTCTCATTCCTTCCATACCTGTCTCATTCCTTCCATATCTGTCTCATTCCTTCCATATCTGTCTTATTCCTTCCATATCCTTCTCATTCCTTCCTTATCTGTCTCATTCCTACCATATCTGTCTCGTTCCTTCCATATCTGTCTCGTTCCTTCCATATCTGTCTCATTCCTTCCATATCTGTCTTGTTCCTTCCATATCTGTCTTATTCCTTCCATATCTGTCTTATTCCTTCCATATCTGTCTTATTCCTTCCATATCTGTCTCAATCCTTCCATATCTGTCTCATTCCTTCCATATCTGTCTTATTTCTTCCATATCTGTCTGATTCCTTCCATATCCTTCTCATTCCTTCCATATCCTTCTTATTCCTTCCATATCTGTCTTGTTCCTTCCATATCTGTCTCATTCCTTCCATATCTGTCTCATCCCTTCCATGTCTGTCTGATTCCTTCCATACCTGTCTCATTCCTTCCATACCTGTCTTGTTCCTTCCATATCTGTCTCATTCCTTCCATATGTGTCTTGTTCCTTCCTTATCTGTCTTGTTCCTTCCATATCTGTCTTGTTCCTTCCATATCTGTCTTGTTCCTTCCATATCTGTCTTAGTCCTTCCATATCTGTCTTGTTCCTTCCATATCTGTCTTGTTCCTTCCATGTCGGTCTTATTCCTTCCATGTCTGTCTTATTCCTCCCCTTTCTGTCTTATTCCTTCCATATCTCTCATTCCTTCCATATCTGTCTTATTCCTTCCATATCTGTCTTGTTCCTTCCATATCTGTCTCATCCCTTCCATATCTGTCTGATTCCTTCCATACCTGTCTCATTCCTTCCATACCTGTCTCATTCCTTCCATATCTGTCTCATTCCTTCCATATCTGTCTCATCCCTTCCATGTCTGTCTGATTCGTTCCATACCTGTCTCATTCCTTCCATACCTGTCTCATTCCTTCCATATCTGTCTCATCCCTTCCATATCTGTCTGATTCCTTCCATATCCTTCTCATTCCTTCCATATCTGTCTGATTCCTTCCATATCTGTCTTGTTCCTTCCATATCTGTCTCGTTCCTTCCATATCTGTCTCATCCCTTCCATATCTGTCTGATTCCTTCCATACATGTCTCATTCCTTCCATACCTGTCTCATTCCTTCCATATCTGTCTCATTCCTTCCATATCTGTCTTATTCCTTCCATATCCTTCTCATTCCTTCCATATCTGTCTTGTTCCTTCCTTATCTGTCTGATTCCTTCCATACATGTCTCATTCCTTCCATACCTGTCTCATTCCTTCCATATCTGTCTCATTCCTTCCATATCTGTCTTATTCCTTCCATATCCTTCTCATTCCTTCCATATCTGTCTTGTTCCTTCCTTATCTGTCTCATTCCTTCCATATCTGTCTCGTTCCTTCCATATCTGTCTCGTTCCTTCCATATCTGTCTCATTCCTTCCACATCTGTCTTGTTCCTTCCATATCTGTCTTATTCCTTCCATATCTGTCTTATTCCTTCCATATCTGTCTTATTCCATCCATATCTGTCTCATTCCTTCCATATCTGTCTCATTCCTTCCATATCTGTCTTATTTCTTCCATATCTGTCTGATTCCTTCCATATCCTTCTCATTCCTTCCATATCCTTCTTATTCCTTCCATATCTGTCTTGTTCCTTCCATATCTGTCTCATTCCTTCCATATCTGTCTCATCCCTTCCATGTCTGTCTGATTCCTTCCATACCTGTCTCATTCCTGCCATACCTGTCTTGTTCCTTCCATATCTGTCTCATTCCTTCCATATCTGTCTCGTCCCTTCCATGTCTGTCTGATTCCTTCCATACCTGTCTCATTCCTTCCATACCTGTCTCATTCCCTCCATATCTGTCTCATCCCTTCCATATCTGTCTGATTCCTTCCATATCTGTCTCATTCCTTTCTTATATGTCTTGTTCCTTCCTTATCTGTCTTATTCCTTCCATATCTGTCTTGTTCCTTCCATATCTGTCTCATTCCTTCCATATCTGTCTCATCCCTTCCATGTCTGTCTGATTCCTTCCATACCTGTCTCATTCCTTCCATACCTGTCTCATTCCTTCCATATATGTCTCATTCCTTCCATATCTGTCTCATCCCTTCCATGTCTGTCTGATTCCTTCCATACCTGTCTCATTCCTTCCATACCTGTCTCATTCCTTCCATATCTGTCTCATTCCTTCCATATCTGTCTGATTCCTTCCATATCTGTCTGATTCCTTCCATATCTGTCTTGTTCCTTCCATATCTGTCTCGTTCCTTCCATATCTGTCTCATCCCTTCCATATCTGTCTGATTCTTTCCATACATGTCTCATTCCTTCCATACCTGTCTCATTCCTTCCATACCTGTCTCATTCCTTCCATATCTGTCTCTTTCCTTCCATATCTGTCTTTTTCCTTCCATATCCTTCTCATTCCTTCCATATCTGTCTTGTTCCTTCCTTATCTGTCTGATTCCTTCCATACATGTCTCATTCCTTCCATACCTGTCTCATTCCTTCCATATCTGTCTCATTCCTTCCATATCTGTCTTATTCCTTCCACATCCTTCTCATTCCTTCCATATCTGTCTTGTTCCTTCCTTATCTGTCTCATTCCTTCCATATCTGTCTCGTTCCTTCCATATCTGTCTCGTTCCTTCCATATCTGTCTCATTCCTTCCATATCTGTCTTGTTCCTTCCATATCTGTCTTATTCCTTCCATATCTGTCTTATTCCTTCCATATCTGTCTTATTCATTCCATATCTGTCTTATTCCTTCCATATCTGTCTCATTCCTTCCATATCTGTCTCATTCCTTCCATATCTGTCTTATTTCTTCCATATCTGTCTGATTCCTTCCATATCCTTCTCATTCCTTCCATATCCTTCTTATTCCTTCCATATCTGTCTTGTTCCTTCCATATCTGTCTCATTCCTTCCATATCTGTCTCATCCCTTCCATGTCTGTCTGATTCCTTCCATACCTGTCTCATTCCTTCCATACCTGTCTCATTCCTTCCATACCTGTCTCATTCCTTCCATATCTGTCTCATCCCTTCCATGTCTGTCTGATTCCTTCCATACCTGTCTCATTCCTTCCATACCTGTCTCATTCCTTCCATATCTGAATCATCCCTTCCATATCTGTCTGATTCCTTCCATATCTGTCTCATTCCTTCCTTATCTTTCTTGTTCCTTCCATATCTGTCTCGTTCCTTCCATATCTGTCTCATCCCTTCCATATCTGTCTGATTCCTTCCATACATGTCTCATTCCTTCCATACCTGTCTCATTCCTTCCATATCTGTCTCGTTCCTTCCATATCTGTCTCGTTCCTTCCATATCTGTCTTATTTCTTCCATATCTGTCTGATTCCTTCCATATCCTTCTCATTCCTTCCATATCCTTCTTATTCCTTCCATATCTGTCTTGTTCCTTCCATATCTGTCTCATTCCTTCCATATCTGTCTCATCCCTTCCATGTCTGTCTGATTCCTTCCATACCTGTCTCATTCCTTCCATACCTGTCTTGTTCCTTCCATATCTGTCTCATTCCTTCCATATGTGTCTTGTTCCTTCCTTATCTGTCTTGTTCCTTCCATATCTGTCTTGTTCCTTCCATATCTGTCTTGTTCCTTCCATATCTGTCTTAGTCCTTCCATATCTGTCTTGTTCCTTCCATATCTGTCTTGTTCCTTCCATGTCGGTCTTATTCCTTCCATATCTGTCTTATTCCTCCCCTTTCTGTCTTATTCCTTCCATATCTCTCATTCCTTCCATATCTGTCTTATTCCTTCCATATCTGTCTTGTTCCTTCCATATCTGTCTCATTCCTTCCATATCTGTCTCATCCCTTCCATATCTGTCTGATTCCTTCCATACCTGTCTTATTCCTTCCATACCTGTCTCATTCCTTCCATATCTGTCTCATTCCTTCCATATCTGTCTCATCCCTTCCATGTCTGTCTGATTCCTTCCATACCTGTCTCATTCCTTCCATACCTGTCTCATTCCTTCCATATCTGTCTCATCCCTTCCATATCTGTCTGATTCCTTCCATATCCTTCTCATTCCTTCCATATCTGTCTGATTCCTTCCATATCTGTCTTGTTCCTTCCATATCTGTCTCGTTCCTTCCATATCTGTCTCATCCCTTCCATATCTGTCTGATTCCTTCCATACATGTCTCATTCCTTCCATACCTGTCTCATTCCTTCCATATCTGTCTCATTCCTTCCATATCTGTCTTATTCCTTCCATATCCTTCTCATTCCTTCCATATCTTTCTTGTTCCTTCCTTATCTGTCTGATTCCTTCCATACATGTCTCATTCCTTCCATACCTGTCTCATTCCTTCCATATCTGTCTCATTCCTTCCATATCTGTCTTATTCCTTCCATATCCTTCTCATTCCTTCCATATCTGTCTTGTTCCTTCCTTATCTGTCTCATTCCTTCCATATCTGTCTCGTTCCTTCCATATCTGTCTCGTTCCTTCCATATCTGTCTCATTCCTTCCACATCTGTCTTGTTCCTTCCATATCTGTCTTATTCCTTCCATATCTGTCTTATTCCTTCCATATCTGTCTTATTCCATCCATATCTGTCTCATTCCTTCCATATCTGTCTCATTCCTTCCATATCTGTCTTATTTCTTCCATATCTGTCTGATTCCTTCCATATCCTTCTCATTCCTTCCATATCCTTCTTATTCCTTCCATATCTGTCTTGTTCCTTCCATATCTGTCTCATTCCTTCCATATCTGTCTCATCCCTTCCATGACTGTCTGATTCCTTCCATACCTGTCTCATTCCTTCCATACCTGTCTTGTTCCTTCCATATCTGTCTCATTCCTTCCATATCTGTCTCGTCCCTTCCATGTCTGTCTGATTCCTTCCATACCTGTCTCATTCCTTCCATACCTGTCTCATTCCCTCCATATCTGTCTCATCCCTTCCATACCTGTCTCATTCATTCCATACCTGTCTCATTCCTTCCATATATGTCTCATTCCTTCCATATCTGTCTCATCCCTTCCATGTCTGTCTGATTCCTTCCATACCTGTCTCATTCCTTCCATACCTGTCTCATTCCTTCCATATCTGTCTCATTCCTTCCATATCTGTCTGATTCCTTCCATATCTGTCTGATTCCTTCCATATCTGTCTTGTTCCTTCCATATCTGTCTCGTTCCTTCCATATCTGTCTCATCCCTTCCATATCTGTCTGATTCTTTCCATACATGTCTCATTCCTTCCATACCTGTCTCATTCCTTCCATACCTGTCTCATTCCTTCCATATCTGTCTCTTTCCTTCCATATCTGTCTTTTTCCTTCCATATCCTTCTCATTCCTTCCATATCTGTCTTGTTCCTTCCTTATCTGTCTGATTCCTTCCATACATGTCTCATTCCTTCCATACCTGTCTCATTCCTTCCATATCTGTCTCATTCCTTCCATATCTGTCTTATTCCTTCCACATCCTTCTCATTCCTTCCATATCTGTCTTGTTCCTTCCTTATCTGTCTCATTCCTTCCATATCTGTCTCGTTCCTTCCATATCTGTCTCGTTCCTTCCATATCTGTCTCATTCCTTCCATATCTGTCTTGTTCCTTCCATATCTGTCTTATTCCTTCCATATCTGTCTTATTCCTTCCATATCTGTCTTATTCATTCCATATCTGTCTTATTCCTTCCATATCTGTCTCATTCCTTCCATATCTGTCTCATTCCTTCCATATCTGTCTTATTTCTTCCATATCTGTCTGATTCCTTCCATATCCTTCTCATTCCTTCCATATCCTTCTTATTCCTTCCATATCTGTCTTGTTCCTTCCATATCTGTCTCATTCCTTCCATATCTGTCTCATCCCTTCCATGTCTGTCTGATTCCTTCCATACCTGTCTCATTCCTTCCATACCTGTCTCATTCCTTCCATACCTGTCTCATTCCTTCCATATCTGTCTCATCCCTTCCATGTCTGTCTGATTCCTTCCATACCTGTCTCATTCCTTCCATACCTGTCTCATTCCTTCCATATCTGAATCATCCCTTCCATATCTGTCTGATTCCTTCCATATCTGTCTCATTCCTTCCTTATCTTTCTTGTTCCTTCCATATCTGTCTCGTTCCTTCCATATCTGTCTCATCCCTTCCATATCTGTCTGATTCCTTCCATACATGTCTCATTCCTTCCATACCTGTCTCATTCCTTCCATATCTGTCTCATTCCTTCCATATCTGTCTTATTCCTTCCATATCCTTCTCATTCCTTCCATATCTGTCTTGTTCCTTCCTTATCTGTCTGATTCCTTCCATACATGTCTCATTCCTTTCATACCTGTCTCATTCCTTCCATACCTGTCTCATTCCTTCCATATCTGTCTCATTCCTTCCATATCTGTGTTATTTCTTCCATATCCTTCTCATTCCTTCCATATCTGTCTTGTTCCTTCCTTATCTGTCTCATTCCTTTCATATCTGTCTCGTTCCTTCCATATCTGTCTCGTTCCTTCCATATCTGTCTCATTCCTTCCATATCTGTCTTGTTCCTTCCATATCTGTCTTATTCCTTCCATATCTGTCTTATTCCTTCCATATCTGTCTTATTCCTTCCATATCTGTCTCATTCCTTCCATATCTGTCACATTCCTTCCATATCTGTCTTATTTCTTCCATATCTGTCTGATTCCTTCCATATCCTTCTCATTCCTTCCATATCCTTCTTATTCCTTCCATATCTGTCTTGTTCCTTCCATATCTGTCTCATTCCTTCCATATCTGTCTTATTCCTTCCATATCCTTCTCATTCCTTCCATATCTGTCTTGTTCCTTCCTTTTCTGTCTCATTCCTTCCATATCTGTCTCGTTCCTTCCATATCTGTCTCGTTCCTTCCATATCTGTCTCGTTCCTTCCATATCCTTCTCATTCCTTCCATATCCTTCTTATTCCTTCCATATCTGTGTTGTTCCTTCCATATCTGTCTCATTCCTTCCATATCTGTCTTATTCCTTACATATCCTTCTCATTCCTTCCATATCTGTCTTGTTCCTTCCTTTTCTGTCTCATTCCTTCCATATCTGTCTCGTTCCTTCCATATCTGTCTCGTTCCTTCCATATCTGTCTCGTTCCTTCCATATCTGTCTTATTCCTTCCATATCTGTCTTATTCCTTCCATATCTGTCTTATTCCTTCCTTATTTGTCTTATTCCTTCCATATCTGTCTTATTCCTTCCATATCTGTCTTATTCCTTCCATATCTGTCTCGTTCCTTCCATATCTGTCTCGTTCCTTCCATATCTGTCTTGTTCCTCCCATATGTGTCCCTTTCATTACATATCTGTCTTGTTTCTTACGTACAGTGCATTCAGAAACTATTCAGACCCCTTGACGCTTTCCACATTTTGTTATGTTACAGCTTTAAGGAAGTAACAAGACAGATAGAGATGTAAATGTGATATTTCAGTTGATATAACTTATGCATTTTCAAACATTTCTACAAACCTGTTTTTGCTTTGTCATTATGGGGTATTGTGTGTAGATTGATGATGGACAAAAACAAACATTTTGAATATCTGTCTTGTTCCTTACATATCTATCTTGTCATATCAACGATGTATGCTACACTTTTAGAAAAAAAGGTTCCAGGTAGAACCTTTTTTGGTTCCAGGTAAAACTATTTTGGGTTCCATGAAGAACCCTTTGTGGAAAGGGTTCTACCTGGAACCAAAAAGGGTTCTCCTTTAAAAAATGTATTTTATATACAGTATATACAGTTGAAGTCGGAAGTTTGCATACACCTTAGCCAAATTCATTTAAACTCAGTTTTTCACAATTCCTGACATTAATAATTCCTGACATTAATAAAAAATTCCCTGTTTTAGGTCAGTTAGGATCACCACTTTATTTTAAGAATGTCAAATGTCAGAATAATAGTAGAGAGAATGATTTATTTCAGCTTTTATTTATTTCATCACATTCCCAGTGGGTCAGAAGTTTACATACACTCAATTAGTATTTGGTAGCATTGCCTTTACATTGTTTAACTTGGGTCAAAAGTTTCGTCTAGCCTTCCCACAATAAGTTGGGTGAATTTTGTCCATTCCTCCTGACAGAGCTGGTGTAACTGAATCAGGTTTGTCGGCCTCCTTGTTGCACACAATTTTTCAGTTCTGACCACAAATTTTCTATATGATTGAGGTCAGGGCTTTGTGATGGCCACACCAATACCTTGACTTCGTTGTCCTTAAGCCATTTTGCCACAACTTTGGAAGTATGCTTGGGGTCATTGTCCATTTGGAAGACCCATTTGCGACCAAGCTTTAACTTCCTGACTGATGTCTTGAGATGTTGCTTCAATATATCCACATAATTTTCTTTCCTCATGATGTCATCTATTTTGTGAAGTGCACCGGTCCCTCCTGCAGCAAAGCACCCCCACAACATGATGCTGCCACTCCCGTGCTTCGGCTTGCACGCCTCCTCCTTTTTCCTCCAAACATAACGATGGTCATTATGGTCAAACAGTTCTATTTTTGTTTCGTCAGACCAGAGGACATTTCTCCAAAAAGTATGATCTTTGTCCCCATGTGCAGTTGCAAACCGTAGTCTAGCTTTTTTATGGCGGTTTTGGAGCAGTTGCTTCTTCCTTGCTGAGCGGCCTTTCAGGTTATGTCGATATAATACTAATTTTAATATGGATATAGATACCTTTGTACCTGTTTCCTCCATCATCTTCACATGGTCCTTTTCTGTTGTTCTGGGATTGATTTGCACTTTTCGCACCAGAGTACGTTCATCTCTAGGAGACAGAACGCGTCTCCTTTCTGAGTGGTATGACGGCTGCGTGGTCCCATTGTGTTTATACTTGCGTACTGTTGATTGCACAGATAAACGTGGTACCTTCAGGCATTGGGAATTTGCTCCCAAGGATGAACCAGACTTGTGGAGGTCTTGGTTGATTTCTTTTGATTTTCCCATGATGTCAAGCAAAGAGGCACTGAGTTTGAAGGTAGGCCTTGAAATACATCCACAGGTACACCTCCAATTGACTCAAATGATGTCAATGAGCCTTTCAGAAGCTTCTAAAGCCATGACATAATTTTCTGGAATTTTCCAAGCCGTTTACAGGCACAGTCAACTTAGTGTATGTAAACTTCTGACCCTCTGGAATTGTGATGCATTGAATTATAAGTGAAATAATCGATCTGTAAACAATTGTTGGAAAAATTACTTGTGTCATGCACAAAGTAGATGTCCTAATCGACTTGCCAAAACTGTAGTTTGTAACAAGAAATTTGTGGAGTGGATGAAAAACGAGTTTTAATGACTCCAACCTAAGTGTATGTCAACTTCTGACTTCAACTGTATATATAAAAAAGGAACCAAAATGAGTTGTTCAAAGGATTCTCCTATTGGGGCAGCTGAAGAACCCTTTTAGATAACACCTTTTTTCTAAGAGTGTAGGGCTAGTGGTAACGTCAGATTACAGTTATAGTTCCTTGTTAAATATAGTATCCTAGCTTGACCTTTTTAGAGCTGTGCTACGGAGTTGTGTTATCCTATCTGGGTCTTTCCATCTCTGATGTTTTCTGATGCATGTTATCTCTGTGACAGTGTGTGTGTGTGTCTCTTCTCTGTAACAGTCTGACAGGGTCTTAGTGACATGGGGCTGATGACAGCCAGCTCCGACAGAAGCTTTTGATGGCTTTTTCTCTCTGGTGAATGTGTCATTCCTTCTCCTCCGCCCCCATCCTTTCATCCCTTACTCGGGCTCCCTGCAGCAATGTTGTCTTACTCTTCTCGCTTCCTGCCACTCTCCCTCTCTCCCTTGCTCAATTTTTCTGTCCCTTCCTGTCTTTTCCTGCTTTCCTGTCTCCCAAACCCTTTCTCGTCTTCCTTTCTCTGTCGTATCTCTCCGTATCTCTCTCTCCACATCTCCCTCTGTCTCTCTCTCTCTCCCGCTCTCTCTCTCTCTCTCTCCATATCTCGCTCTGTCTCCTCCTGTCTCCCTCTCTCTTTCTTTCTCTCTCTCTCCCGCTCTCTCTCTCTCCATATCTCCCTCTGTCTCTCTCTCTCTCCCCCTCTCTCTTTCTGTCATCCTCTCCTTCTTGTCCCCAATTCCACTCCTCCCTCTCTGTTTTCGCTCCCCCCTCCTCCTCATTCCACATTTCTTTCTGGTTTTATCACTTCTTCCTTCTTTTCTCCCACACACTCTGATTCATAATCTACATCTTTCTCCTCACTCTCAACCCAACCCTTGCACATCCCTCGTTTTGCTCTCATCCCCCTTTCCTTCCCTCCCTCCCATCCTCTCTCACATTCCTTCTCTCAGCAACGCTCATACAGAGTATTGCAGGGTGTGAGAGTGCCTATTAACCAAGACACCCTGTGACGACAGCCTCAGTTGACTATCTACTACAGTGTTTTTTTTCATCGTGTGTTGATAGCAGACTCTTCTTGTCCATGGGGATGAGCAGACAAACGGCACTCTAATGCATTTCACACGGACTGTGTCATGACATTAGCGTAATATTTAGTGCGATGGTGTGTGTGGGTCTGCTTTTCTGAGTCATTGAATTTGTGTCGGCCAGTGTCTGCCTCTTTTTAATAATGGATGTGTTTCTTTTGCACTTCCTAAAAATATGTGGAGATGTCACTCTGTCTGTCAGTGTTGGACTTAGAGCCCTTCAAAAGGCCAGTGATTATGTACATTAGCAGTAACACTGCTTAACATTTCCCAGTGATTATGTACATTAACAGTAACACTGCTTAACATTTCCCAGTGATTATGTACATTAGCAGTAAGACTGCTTAACATTTCCCAGTGATTATGTACATTAGCAGTAACACTGCTTAACATTTCCCAGTGATTATATACATTAGCAGTAAGACTGCTTAACATTTCCCAGTGATTATGCACATTAGCAGTAAGACTGCTTAACATTTCCCAGTGATTATGTACATTAGCAGTAAGACTGCTTAACATTTCCCAGTGATTATGTACATTAGCAATAAGACTGCTTAACATTTCCCAGTGATTATGTACATTAGCAGTAAGACTGCTTAACATTTCCCAGTGATTATGTACATTAGCAGTAAGACTGCTTAACATTTCCCAGTGATTATGTCCATTAGCAGTAAGACTGCTTAACATTTCCCAGTGATTATGTACATTAGCAGTAAGACTGCTTAACATTTCCCAGTGATTATGTACATTAGCAGTAAGACTGCTTAACATTTCCCAGTGATTATGTACATTAGCAGTAAGACTGCTTAACATTTCCCAGTGACTATGTACATTAACAGTAACACTGCTTAACATTTCCCAGTGATTATGTACATTAGCAGTAAGACTGCTTAACATTTCCCAGTGATTATGTACATTAGCAGTAAGACTGCTTAACATTTCCCAGTGATTATATACATTAGCAGTAAGACTGCTTAACATTTCCCAGTGATTATATACATTAGCAGTAAGACTGCTTAACATTTCCCAGTGATTATGTACATTAGCAGTAAGACTGCTTAACATTTCCCAGTGATTATATACATTAGCAGTAAGACTGCTTAACATTTCCCAGTGATTATGTACATTAGCAGTAAGACTGCTTAACATTTCCCAGTGGTTATGTACATTAGCAGTAACACTGCTTAACATTTCCCAGTGATTTATTGGTGTGAGTGAAGGGTGACCCAAAGGCATGCGAAGTGAAGGTTTAGTTACAGTACGTAAATTTGTGTCACCCTGTCCTGAAGTCGTAAAGTTGCTTTAGTCAAATGGAATTTAGAATGCAGTATCTTATCTCCACTGGTTGTGAGTGGGTGGAATGCTGTGTAAATCTATTGGTGTGTGTGTAATAGTGTGTAATATGGGTGTGTGTGATCCATATACCTGCTCAGTGTTGTGATGTCAGAATAGTGGTTCTGCTTCATAGAGAGCGTTCCTCACTGATAAGTGGCCAATGAGAGGCAGCTGGTCGCTGGGGGACGAAACAGATTAGGCTAACTCAGATTATGCAAACGAGAGTCTCATATGGAAGGATTGCAGGGATCAGTTTGAGTAGAACGAGAGAGAGAGGGAAGAGAACAGGAGAGGTGGGAGAGGGAGGGGGATAGGGAGAGGGGGGAAGGGATAGAGGGAAGAGAACAGGAGAGGGAGAGGTGGGAGAGGGAGGGGGGAAGGGATAGAGGGAAGAGAACAGGAGAGGGAGAGGCGGGAGAGGGAGAGGGAGGGGGGAGAGGGGGATGGGGGAGAGGGGGGAAGGGATAGAGGGAAGAGAACAGGAGGGGGAGAGGTGGGAGAGGGAAGGGGGAGAGGGGGATGGGGGAGAGGGGGGAGAGGGATAGAGGGAAGAGAACAGGAGAGGGAGAGGTGGGAGAGGGAGGGGGGAAGGGATAGAGGGAAGAGAACAGGAGAGGGAGAGGTGGGAGAGGGAGGGGGGAGAGGGGGATGGGGGAGAGGTGGGAGAGGGAGGGGGAGAGGGAGAGGGAGGGGGAGAGGGAGGGGGAGAGGCGGGAGAGGGAGGGGGAGAGGGGGATGGGGGAGAGGGGGAAGGGATAGAGGGAAGAGAACAGGAGAGGGAGAGTTGGGAGAGGGAGGGGGAGAGGGGGGAAGGGATAGAGGGAAGAGAACAGGAGAGGGAGAGGTGGGAGAGGGAGAGGGAGGGGGAGAGGGGGATGGGGGAGAGAGGGGAAGGGATAGAGGGAAGAGAACAGGAGGGGGAGAGGTGGGAGAGGGAAGGGGGAGAGGGGGATGGGGGAGAGGGGGGAAAGGGATAGAGGGGGGAAAGGGATAGAGGGAAGAGAACAGGAGAGGGAGAGGTGGGAGAGGGAGAGGGAGGGGGAGAGGGGGATGGGGAGAGAGGGGAAGGGATAGAGGGAAGAGAACAGGAGGGGGAGAGGTGGGAGAGGGAAGGGGGAGAGGGGGATGGGGGAGAGGGGGGAAAGGGATAGAGGGGGGAAAGGGATAGAGGGAAGAGAACAGGAGAGGGAGAGGTGGGAGAGGGAGGGGGAAGGGATAGAGGGAAGAGAACAGGAGAGGGAGAGGTGGGAGAGGGAGGGGGGAGAGGGGGATGGGGGAGAGGTGGGAGAGGGAGAGGGAGAGGGAGGGGGAGAGGCGGGAGAGGGAGGGGGAGAGGGGGATGGGGGAGAGGTGGGAGAGGGAGGGGGAGAGGGGGGAAGGGATAGAGGGAAGAGAACAGGAGAGGGAGGGGGGGAGGGATAGAGGGGGGAAAGGGACAGAGGGAAGAGAACAGGAGGGGCAGAGGGGGGAAAGGGAGAGAGGGAAGAGGGGGACAGGTGAGAAAGGGAGAGAGGGAAGAGGGGGAGAGGTGAGAAAGGGAGAGAGGGAAGAGGGGGAGAGGTGAGAAAGGGAGAGAGGGAAGAGGGGGAGAGGTGAGAAAGGGAGAGAGGGAAGAGGGGGAGAGGTGAGAAAGGGAGAGAGGGAAGAGGGGGAGAGGTGAGAAAGGGAGAGAGGGAAGAGGGGGAGAGGTGAGAAAGGGAGAGAGGGAAGAGAGAGGAAAAGGGATAGAGGGAAGAGGGGGAGAGGTGAGAAAGGGAGAGAGGGAAGAGGGGGAGAGGTGAGAAAGGGAGAGAGGGAAGAGGGGG
The DNA here is from genome assembly GCF_045791955.1 of Oncorhynchus clarkii lewisi. NCBI lineage: Eukaryota > Metazoa > Chordata > Actinopteri > Salmoniformes > Salmonidae > Oncorhynchus > Oncorhynchus clarkii. The sequence continues at coordinate 25,554,246 of NC_092177.1, forward strand.
AGAGGTGAGAAAGGGAGAGAGGGAAGAGGGGGAGAGGTGAGAAAGGGAGAGAGGGACGAGAGAGGAAAAGGGATAGAGGGAAGAGGGGAGAGGTGAGAAAGGGAGAGAGGGAAGAGAGAGGAAAAGGGATAGAGGGAAGAGGGGGAGAGGTGAGAAAGGGAGAGAGGGAAGAGAGAGGAAAAGGGATAGAGGGAAGAGGGGGAGAGGTGAGAAAGGGAGAGAGGGAAGAGGGGGAGAGGTGAGAAAGGGAGAGAGGGAAGAGGGGGAGAGGTGAGAAAGGGAGAGAGGGAAGAGGGGGAGAGGTGAGAAAGGGAGAGAGGGAAGAGAACAGGAGGGGCAGAGGGGGGAGAGGGAGAGGTGAGAAAGGGAGAGAGGGAAGAGAGAGGAAAAGGGATAGAGGGAAGAGGGGGAGAGGTGAGAAAGGGAGAGAGGGAAGAGAACAGGAGGGGCAGAGGGGGGAGAGGGAGAGGTGAGAAAGGGATAGAGGGAAGAGAGAGGAAAAGGGATAGAGGGAAGAGAGAGGAAAAGGGAGAGAAAAATAGAGAAAGAGTCTGCATTATATACTCAATAATAAAATGGTGATATGACTCCAGGAGTGTTTGCTTTCTCATGGTCAGTGAGGTTCTGGAAACAACACCATAAGGACAATATAAGAGAATACAAGATGTTGACAGAGGGGAAAAGGAACGTCACAATGACCAAAACTGTCTGTCTCCCTCTACTGGTAGATTGTGATTACTACAAGTAGATTTGCCTAGATTCATAGTGGCATGTATTTTATTGATAATAATAATAACTATCGGGCCTGACTGGTTGGTCTACATGAGGGACAATGACTTGTGTCATTGTTGGGTATTGTTGAACAGATATAACGACAATTTAGCAAAGTTACTTTCAGGCAAGTTAAGCACAGCTACATTATGCTGTACAGTGAAAAATGACCTCATTCTCACACACACACACACACACACACACACACACACACACACACACACACACACACACACACACACACACGCGGCCGTTTAGAATGTTTAGATAAGTATAGACAGAGGAGTACAGGGGGTAAAGAAAGAGACAAAAATCAACTGAGAGAGAGAGAAATAAAGATAGATGTATAATGAGGAGGGAGAAGATGAGTGGAGCAGTCTCCATTCTATAACTATTATAGTACTTATCTGTGTGGGTTAAACTACTGCACCTTCTGGGGTTTATCCACGTTGAGGCTGAGTAGTTACCACTGGGGGTTATCCACGTTGAGGCTGAGTAGTTACCACTGGGGGTTATCCACGTTGAGGCTGAGTAGTTACCACTGGGGGTTATCCACATTAAGGCTGATTAGTTACCACTGGGGGTTATCCACGTTGAGGCTGAGTAGTTACCACTGGGGGTAATCCACGTTGAGGCTGAGTAGTTACCACTGGGGGTTATCCACGTTGAGGCTGAGTAGTTACCACTGGGGGTTATCCACGTTGAGGCTGAGTAGTTACCACTGGGGGTTATCCACGTTGAGGCTCAGTAGTTACCACTGGGGGTAATCCACGTTGAGGCTGAGTAGTTACCACTGGGGGTAATCCACGTTGAGGCTGAGTAGTTACCACTGGGGGTTATCCACATTAAGGCTGATTAGTTACCACTGGGGGTTATCCACATTAAGGCTGATTAGTTACCACCGGGGGTTAGCCAGGATTTTCAACCCAGATAGTGACCTGGCATGTTACCACTGCTGAGCTTAAAGGGTCTCTCAGATTCTCTGCATGGTGAAACTGTTCCATATGAATGAAGATTGCCATGAGTATTGAGAGAGAGGAGGGAACGTGTACGACCATTACCTGTGTGTAAGGCTGGTTTTGTATGACTGTTCATTCTTAGAAAAATAGGTTCCAAAAGGGTTCTATGGCTGTCCCCATAGGAGAACCCTTTTTGGTTCCAGGTAACCTAAAAGGGGTTATTGGAACCCCTGGAACCAAAAGGGGTTCTTCAAAGGGTTCTCCTATGGGGACTGCCGGAAAACCATTTTAGAGTCTAGATAGCACCTTTTTTTCTAAGAGTGTACAGTATCATTGAACAGTGACTCGGTCAGGTGACTGAGGTGGAGGAACACAGGGATTTCTACAATGACCTCTCTCTCACTCTCTCTCTGAGATCCATCTCCTCTCTGTGCTATTATGTCCTCTCTTCTCTCTCCCTACCTACAGTATTACTCCTTTCTATAGCTGATGAAAATGCAACATTTTGTGTAAATTCCCTCGGATGATATTGATGTTCTGTCTCTCCCTAGATAAAATAGATGATGATTTTGAGTTGAGCATTGTGTGTCATCGGCCAGAAGGGCTGGATAAACTAGAGGCTCAGACCAACTTCAGCAAGCAAGAGCTGCAAGTGCTCTACCGAGGCTTCAAAAACGTATGTAGTCACTCTGTGTGTCACTCCATTTCTCCATTACTTCATCAATTAGTGTCCGTCACTCTCTCTATGGCTGATCTCTCTCTTTTCTCCCTATTTTCTCTGTCTTTCTCTGCCTGTCTCTCCATCGTAGGAGTGCCCTAGTGGGGTGGTGAATGAGGACACCTTCAAACAAATATACGCACAGTTCTTTCCCCATGGAGGTAGGGAATGAGTTTGTGTGTGTGTGTACATAACCTTTAAAAGGTGTTGAGTTGTGCAGTGGATTTGTGTTATGATCACATAAAGGGTAATACATACATTACATGACCAAAAGTATGTGGACACGTGCTAGTCCAACATCTCACTCCAAAACCATGGGCATTAAAATGGAGTTGGTCACCCCTTTGCTGCTATAACAACCTCCACTCTTCTGGGAAGGCTTTCCCACTAGATGTTGGAACATTGCTCCGGGGACTTGCTTCTATTCAGCCACAAGAGCCTTAGTGAGGTCGGGCACTGATGTTCGGCGATTAGGTCTGGCTCGCAGTCAGTGTTCCAATTCATCCCAAAGGTGTTAGATGGGGTTGAGGTCAGGGCTCTGTGCAGGCCAGTCAAGTTCTTACACACCGATGTTGACAAATAATTTCTGTATGAACCTCGCTTTGTCCGCGGGGGCGATTGTCATAGTATTCTCTAGCGTTAAGATTTCCCTTAAGTGGAGCTAAGGGGCCCAGCCCAAACCATGAAAAACAGCCCCAGACCATTATTCCTCCTCCACCAAACTTTACAGTTGGCACTTTGCATTGGGGCAGGTAGGGTTCTCCTGGCATCCGCCAAACCCAGATTCATCTGTCGGACTGCCAGTCAGTGAAGCGGGATTCATCACTCAAGAGAATGCGTTTCCACTGCTCCTGAGTCCAAAGGTGGCGAGCTTTGTGGCTGCTTGGCCATGGAATCCGATTTCATGAAGCTACTGACTAACAGATCTTGTGCTGAAGATGCTTCCAGAGGCAGTTTGGAACTCAATAGTGAGTGTTGCAACTGAGGACAGACGATTTTTACAACTGATTTGTTGGAAAGGTGGCATTACATGATGGTGCCACATTGGAAGTGACTGAGCTCTTCAGTACGACCAGTCTACTGCCAATGTTTGTCTATGGAGATTGCATGGCTGTGTGCTCAATTTTATACACCTGTCAGCGATTGGTGTGGCTGAAATAGCCGAATCCACTCATTTGAAGGGGTGTCCACATACTTTGTATACATAGTGTATCTCTTCTCTCCAATGCTCTGCAGATGCCAGTACCTACGCACACTACCTGTTCAACGCCTTTGACTCAGCACACAGTGGATCCATCAAGTTTGAGGTAAACATTCCTCTACTGTCTCTCTACTCCTCCCCTCGATCTCTCTCTTTCTCTTTCTCACAATCATCAGATGACTAACCCTTTTTTGTATTCTGGATCCTTTGTCTTCTTGTTCTCCCTGATACGCCGTCTCATTCTGTCACTCTCTCCCTCCTCCAGGGCTTTATCATGGCGTTGTCCACCCTGCTGAGGGGTTCAGTGAGGGAGAAACTGACGTGGACATTCAACCTGTACGACATCAACAGAGATGGCTACATCAACAAGGAGGTGTGTGTGTACTTAAATATTGCGTGTGGTTATTTCACCATTTAACAACGACAGGCAAATACTATTGCATATATTTTGCTTCATATGCTGCGGTTTTGTGCATTTTTTGTGTGTGTTTTACAGGAGATGACAGACATCGTCAGTGCGATATATGACATGATGGGAAAGTACACCTACCCTGCCCTGAAGACAGACACTCCCAAACAACATGTGGATGCTTTCTTCCAGAAGATGGACAAGAACAGAGATGGAGTAGTCACTCTGGATGAGTTCATTCTGTCCTGCCAGGAGGTCAACTTTCTCTACATTTATACAATCATCATTGTTCCACCCACTTATTCTTGTCTTTTATTGTAGTTTGAGGGTTTTGGATGGATCAAATTCAATGATCAAATGACCAACTTCACAGCCATGAGTCAACTCAGCCACTTTCGGTTTGCTTCCAACCATCTACCATCTCTATGTCAACAACAAACATCTGACCAATCAGATTAGAACAAGGTAGCTGCTAGGCAGATAATCAATTATCGTTCCAAACACTGTTGTGTAGTTTTATAGTTTAGAGGTACACAGCAGTGACTTTAGGGTGATTTTATGAGGTATAATATTATTTTCTATTTGCCCCTTCTGTAGGTCTTCACCTTTTTAAATTCTTCAGGTCGGTCTACCAAAGACTTAGAATGAAGATGTCACAGACTGGAAAATGTCATGGAAACCGTTCGGGCTCAGAATGCTCAAAACTCTTTCGGCTTGTCATAAAGTCGCCCAAAAATTGCTCCAGTCACTGTGTTGGGGAGAAATCCACAATATTCGGTCAAATCCTATGGCTCTCCCATCAAATCAAATGAAATCAAACTGTATTTGTCACCACAACAGATGTAGACCTTACAGTGAAATGCTTACTTACAAGCCCTTAACCAACAGTGCAGTTTTAAGAAAAAATACCCCCCCCCCCCCCCCCCAAAATAACAAAAAAATCTATGTAACAAATATTTAAACAGCAGCAGTAAAATAACAATAGTGAGGCTACATACAGGGGGTACCGGTACATAGTCCAATGTGCGGGGGCACCAGTTAGTCAGGGTAATTGATGTAATATGTACATGTAGGTAGAGTTAAAATTACTATGCATAGATAATAAACAGAGAGTAGCAACGCAAATAGTCTGGGTAGCTATTTGATTAGATGTTCAAGAGTCTTATGGCTTGGGGGTAGAAGCTGTTTAGAAGCCTCTTGGACCTAGACTTGGAGCTCAGGTACCACTTGCCGTGCGGTAGCAGAGAAAACAGTCTATGACTAGAGTGGCTGGAGTCTGACAATTTGTAGGGCCTTCCTCTGACACCGCCTGGTATAGAGGTCCTGGATGGCAGGAAGCTTGGCCCCAGTGATGTACTGGGCCGTACGCACTACCCTTTGTAGTGCCTTGCAGTCGGAGGCCGAGCAATTGCCATACCAAGCAGTGATGCAACCAGTCAGGATGCTCTCGATGGTACAGCTGTAGAACCTTTTGAGGATCTGAGGACCCATGACAAATCATTTCAGTCTCCTGAGGGGGAATAGGTTTTGTCGTGCCCTCTTCACGACTGTCTTGGTGTGCTTGGACCATAATAGTTTGTTGGTGATGTGGACACCAAGGAACTTGAAACTCTCAACCTGCTCCACTACAGGTTGGGGGCGTGCTCGGTCCTCCTTTTCCTGTAGTCCACAATCATCTCCTTTGTCTTGATCACGTTGAGGGAGAGGTTGTTGTTCTGGCACCACACGGCCAGGTCTCTGACCACCTCCCTAAAGGCTGTCTCGTCGTTGTTGGTGATCAGGCATATCACTGTTGTGTCATCGACAAATTTAATGATGGTGTTGGAGTCGTGCCTGGCAGTGCAGTCATGAGTGAACAGGGAGTACAGGAGGGGACTGAGCATGCACCTGAGGGGCCCCTGTGTTGAGGATCAGCGTTGCGGATGTGTTGTTACCTACCCTTACCACCTGGGGGCAGCCTGTCAGGAAGTCCAGGATCCAGTTGCAGAAGAAAGTGTTAAGTCCCAGGGTCCTTAGCTTAGCATAGGCATCACTGTGATAGCAGCTGGTTTTGGTTGACTAAACTCCCTTCCTCCCTCTTGCCCCGCAAACCCTGCCCCAACCAGAAAAAACAAGCATGTGAGGTGTCTTGCTTTCTGTACTCTCTGCTGTTCACATTGCTGTCCCTTGCTATCTTCTCCTCTGTTTTTGTTGCCCCCTCGTGGTGGTTATGAGAACTGCAAGTTCAGAGGTATCATTTTATCCACATGATATTAAATCAGCTCTCCTTTTTTCCATACTTTCTTTTCTTAGGACGAAAACATCATGAGGTCCCTGCAGCTCTTCAAAAATGTCATATAGACCACACAGAGAAAAGGAGAGAAAAGACACAGAGAAAGAAAGACCGGGAGGAATTGGAAGAGATGCTTGAGCTGTGAGAAGGAAAAGCAGCCCACCATTTAATGGAAAAAAGAGGCACAAATAAACTTTGTTGTCACCATGGTTACGAGAGGTACTCAACTCCGGCTGCCCAACAACAGCTATACACACCAGTCGTGTGGCACAGTGTCTCACCATCATGTTACCATGGCAGTGACCATCAACGGGCTGGGTTATGACCCTTGCCATTGACCTCTGACCCCTGTACCTGTTTTTGAACTTCCTGTGACTCTGTAACCTTTCACCCTAGTCCTCTCTGTCTTGTTCTGTTGATGTTGTTATGGTTACTGATCTCTCTGAGAGTGTATATCACACCTGTTAGTGTACCTACTGACAAACACACACAAAGATTAAGGCATACACACATATCTTGGATTGAATCCTCAATCGACTACCAAATAACAAATACACAATCAATACATTTTCATCTGTAAAATTCATCTGATCGGTATTTGACCTTTAAGAAAAATACATTTGAACCAAGTCAGTCCTAACCCTGCTAAATGCAGAACTCCTACAGAATGTGTGTTAGTGTTATTCAATGTTTTTGGTGTTGTGGTGACTTGTGTCATAGTGTTTTGGGCTTCTATCTTTCTGTCTGCAATGAGCTCTTTTCATCTGTGTCGTGGTTGGTCTCTTTGTCTGTCAATCTAAGTCATGGCCAGACGACATCCCGCCCACAGAGCCTGGATTGGATGTTATGTGGCCTATGATAGACATATACAGTGGTAGGAAGTTATTGCAAGTCCCATTTTGAAGTGTATTCTTATGTGGGATATTACGACTGTACAGTAACAACTCTCAAGACAATACCCAACCACTCACTGTGACCAAAGAGAGAGAGAGAGAGAGAGAGAAAGAGACATTGTCACTGATAATACAGGAATAAAGCCATGAGAGATGACAATAGCCTAATCAATGTGAAGACTTACTGACAAGAAAATACAAAATCCCTTTCCTCACAGTTATCTCACAGAAAACATCAGTGTATTCAAATGTGCTACAAAATGATATTTAACAAACTTCTCCGAAAAAATGGTGACGTTTGATGTCTTCTTTGAGTAAAACAAAGCTTTCCATCCGTGTCTAACACCACAGGCAACAAATGAAGGGTTCTCAAGTGAAGAGTGTATATCGGCATTTACATATCTACATCCCAAGTACAAATGACGATACATTTACACCCACATCCTCATAGGAAATGAGTCACAAATGGAACATTTGAGGATGTTTTAGTTTCATACTTTACCGACATTACATGCATCATTCTTCCACCTCTCCACTTCCTCCCTCTCTTCTATACCCCTCTACCTCTCACACGTGGCTCCTCCTGTCCTTCCCTCAGTTCCCTGTCACTTGAGTCTACAATCTGTCTTTAGCCATAGAGCTTATTCCACGTTGCTGCCGACAGTGCTGACTGATCTACAAATCACCTTGCATCATAAATAACTACTCATTCTTATCTGTAGATCAGTCAGTCAGTAACCATTTACCCACAATGCACCATGGATTTGACGCTCTCGAACACGGCCACAGTGTGGGATGTAACATAAGGCCAGATAGGGGTCAAAACACCTGTAAGGGTGCTTGGCTAGTGTAGATAGATTGGGCCCTATCTAGGTCTAAGGATGAGGGGTTGGGTGTAGTATTAGGGCTATCCGGCACCTTGTCTCCACACAGTCTCAAAGGGGCATCACACACTGTCCATAATCTCCACTTTGCCACTACCAACTGAGCTAGGGTCAAATCATTCAATTCCAGTTGGGAAGGATGGACAAATATGTGACCCTGGATCAGTGGTTACGGGAGACTTACTCCCTCTCCTCGGCCCAGGGCTGCAGGTTCCTCCTACTCCCTCTCCTCGGCCCAGGGCTGCAGGTTCCTCCTACTCCCTCTCCTCGGCCCAGGGCTGCAGGTTCCTCCTACTTCCTCTCCTCGGCCCAGGGCTGCAGGTTCCTCCTACTACCTCTCCTCGGCCCAGGGCTGCAGGTTCCTCCTACTACCTCTCCTCGGCCCAGGGCTGCAGGTTCCTCCTACTCCTTCTCCTCGGCCCAGGGCTGCAGGTTCCTCCTATTCCTTCTCCTCGGCCCAGGGCTGCAGGTTCCTCCTACTACCTCTCCTCGGCCCAGGGCTGCAGGTTCCTCCTATTCCTTCTCCTCGGCCCAGGGCTGCAGGTTCCTCCTACTACCTCTCCTCGGCCCAGGGCTGCAGGTTCCTCCTACTACCTCTCCTCGGCCCAGGGCTGCAGGTTCCTCCTACTCCCTCTCCTCGGCCCAGGGCTGCAGGTTCCTCCTACTCCCTCTCCTCGGCCCAGGGCTGCAGGTTCCTCCTACTCCCTCTCCTCGGCCCAGGGCTGGAGGTTCTGCAGGGCATACAAGGAGGAGTTATGTGAGCACAGCGGGTCGAAGCCTGCTGATTCGTTAAAGGACTTGTGGAGGGCGTCGGCCTGCAGCTGTAGGATCAGCCGATTGGCCTGTTGACGCTCAGCCTCCCGCTCCTCTGCTGTCTGTCTCCTAAAACAGAGAAAGAGAGAGATTAGGCCTACTTGCTTACAATGTAATTATGAACATAGAATATTTCTAATATGTTGAAATTCACCAATGGTCAAACTTATGTAGCCTAGTGGACGTTTATATACCATCTCAACTTTCCTTAGGCATCTAGGCCTACAGCTTCATTTTTCTGAAGGCACTGTATAATTGCAGATGACTTGATAAACTTTAGGTCTAGCCCAAACAGACTTGGTGTGAGGACTGACGCTGGAGACAAGAAGCAAGTACAGGGAGTGAACATTTAATGGACAACAGACATCAAACAAAACAAGAACAGATCCTGGACGGGGCAATGAAATGATTTGACGGCAATAATGCTGACACGGGGAACCAACTGAGGAACAGACAGATATAGAGGGGGCATCAATAAACATGAAGGAGTCCAGGTGAGTCCAATTAGAGCAGATGCACGTAATGATGGTGACAGGTGTGCGTAATGAAGGGCAGCCTGGCTCTCTCAAGCTCAGAGAGGGGAGAATGCGGGAGAAGGGGGAGAAGGCGTGACAGCACCCCCCCCCCACCCACCCACCCACCTGGGCGAGCCTGACAGGCCGGGCCGAGGCTTAGGAGTGGGAGCCCGACGAGCCGGCTGAGGCGTGGGAGTCTAACGACCCGGATGAGGCGTGGGAGCCTGGTGGGCCAGCGGAGGCATGACGTGGGATGGGAGCCTGCCGAGCCAACCTCTCGAGCCCGACGAGCCAGCTGAGGCACCCCTGGTTCCATCAGCATTGGCACCCGGATCTGACGTCACCACCAAAAACCAAAAACAAGAACTCCCTCAAATATTGGTGTCAGCATTCTGTAAGGGCCGACGCTGGAGACGAGACGCAAGTACAGGGAGTGAACATTTAATGGAAAACGACATCAAACAAAGCAAGAACAGCGCCTGGACAGTGGAATAAAACGACATGACGACAATAATGCTGACAAGGGGAAATAACTGAGGAAAAGACAGATATAGAGGGGCAATCAACAAAGTGAAGGAGTCCAGGTGAGTCTAATGAGTGCAGATGCGAGTAATGATGGTGACAGGTGTGCGTAATGAAGGGCAGCCTGGCGCCCTCGAGCACCAGAGAGGGGAAGCGGGAGCAGGTGTGACACTTGGGCTGATTTTACCATCCTGTTTACTCCTGACTTATTCTGGTAGGCCTACAGGATAGTCCAATCATTTTTTTGGCAGAGGAATTAGGGATCTACCAGCTAGCTGTTCAGTTCGATTGAACGTTCGCTATGTTGCATAATGGTTTGAAATGAACGACATGTTTCACCAAAACTTTCTTCAGCATTCATGAGCAGACTTTGAGGTACATTTGCTCCATTTGGCGGGTGTGGCATGGTGTGACATATTTAAAGAGCAGTGGCCATGCTGACAGCTTGCCTGGCTACCCTGGCTCCTTAATACAGCCAAATTCTACACCCACGGACCTTTGTTTTCTTACCTGCAATGAGTCTGGATAAAAACATTTACCCCTGAACTTATTTAGGCTTGTCATAAAACATGGGTTGAATACTTATTGACTCAAGACCTTTAGTTTAAAATCATCAGCAATTATACAGTGCCTTCAAAAAGTATTCACACCCCTTGACTTTTTCCACATTTCGTTGTGTTACAGTCTGAAATTAAAATGGATAAAATTGAGATTTTTGTTTGTCACTGGCCTACACACAATACCCCAGAATGTCAACGTGAAATTACGTTTTTTTACATTTTTACAAATGTATAAAAAATGAAAATCTGATATGTCTTGAGTCAATAAATATTCAACCACTTTGTTATGGCAAGCCTAAATAAGTTCAGGAGCAAACATTTGCTTAACAAGTCACATAATAAGTTGCATGGAATAGTGTTTAACATGATTTTTCAATGACTACATCATCTGTGTACCCCACACATACAGTACAAGCAGCTGTAAGGTCCCTCAGTCAAGCAGAACGACTCACAGCTGTAATCACTGCCAAAGGTGATTCTAACATGGGGGTTGAATACTTATCTAATCAAGATATGTTAATCTTTTATTTTCATACTTTTTTGGCAAATGTTTCTTCCACTTTCACATGACAGAGTATTTTGTGTAGATCATTGATTTTTTTTTAAAACAATTAAATCAATTTTAACCCCACTTTGTGAATAATTTCTGAAGGCACTGCAAAAATCCCCCAAAATCCCGTGTCGCACCTTTCACACTACCAGAAAATAATTAGTCTCAACAGTCTCAATTCAGGCCTATAGTTTAAAACTAACCTTGTCCCCAGACTAATTGGGCATGAGCAGAAGTGTCTTTCTGGTGACTGGTGAACGAGATTTAGATTTAAAGTAACAGTGTTTCCAGATTTCCATGAAATAGTATCTATAATTAATTACAATGTGACTGAAATTGTTTTCCTCCCAAACATGTTTCATTACGTATTTGTTAAAGGCAGTGGTTGAAAAAGTGCCTAATTGTCATACTTGAGTAAAAGTAAACATGCATTAATAGAAAATGACTCAAGTAAAAATTAAAGTCACAGTGTAAATTCCTACTTGAGTAAATGTCTAAAGAGTATTTGGGTTTAAATATACTTAGGTAAAAGTATAAATAATTTCAAATTCTTTATATTAAGCAAAACAGACGGCACCCTTTTTCATTTTTTTTCATTACGGATAGCCAGGGGCACGCAGCAACCATCAGACATCATTTTCAAACGAAGCATGTGAGTCCGCCAGAAGCATGTGTTTAGTGAGTCCGCCAGAAGCATGTGTTTAGTGAGTCCGCCAGATCAGAGGCAGTAGGGATGACCAGGGATGTTCTCTTGATAAGTGTGAATTAGACAATTGTCTTCTCCTGCTAAGCATTCAAAATGTAACGAGTACTTTTGAGTGAAGAGGGAAAATGTATGGAGTAAAAAGTACATAATATTCTTTAGCAATGCAGTGAAGTAAAAGTATGAAGTTGTCAAAAATATAAATAGTAAAGTAATGTACAGATACCCCCCAAAATTACTTAATTAGTACTTTGAAGTATTTTGAACTACACTACCGTTCAAAAGATTGGGGTCACTTAGAAATGTCCTTGTTTTTGAACGAAAAGGTCATTTTTGTTCCATTAAAATAACAAAATTGATCAGAAATACAGTGTAGATATTGTTAATGTTGTAAAAGACTGTTGTAGCTGGAAACGGCAGATTTTTAATGGATTATCTGCATAGGCGTACAAAGGCCCATTATCAGAAACCATCACTCCTGTGTTCCAATGGCACGTTGTGTTAGCTAATCCAAGTTTATAATTTTAAAAGGCTAATTGATCATTAGAAAATGCTTTTGCAATTATGTTAGCACAGCTGAAAATTGTTGCCCTGATTAAAGAAGCAATCAAACTGCTCACATAATTGCAAACGTGTTTTATAATGATCAATTAGCCTAAAAAATTATAAACTTGGATTAGCTAACACAATTGGAACACAGGAGTGATGGTTGCTGATAATGGTTCTCTGCATGCCTATGTAAATTATAATTTAGATATTTCTAATTGATCAATTAGATATTCCATAAAAAAATCTTCCATTTCCAGCTACAATAGTCATTTACAACATTAACCATGTCTACACTGTATTTCTGATCAATTTGATGTTATTTTAATGGACAGAAAAATGTGATTTTTTTCTCAAAAACAAGGACATTTCTAAGTGACCCCAAACTTTGAAACGGTAGTGTAAGTACTTTACATCACTGGTTAAATGTGCTACAGACAGGATTTTCTTTTACATTTTTGCATTGTATACTGAACAACAATATAAACACAATCATTTCAAATCATTTACAGAGTTACAGTTCATAGAAGGAAATCAGTCCATTTAAATAAATGCATTAGGCCCTAATCTATGGATTTCACATGACTGGGAATATAGATATGCATCTGTTGGTCACAGATACCTTTAAAAAAAGTAGTGGCGTGAATCAGAAAACCAGTCAGTATCTGGTGTAACCACCGTTTGGCTCATGCAGCTCGACACATCTCCTTCACATAAAGTTGATCAGGCTGTTGATTGTGGACTGTGTAATCTTGTCCCACTCCTCTATTCATTGCCTGTGCAAAGTTGCTGGATATTGGCGGGAACTGGAACAAGCTGTCGTACACGTGGATCCAGAGCCTCCCAAACATGCTCAATGGGTGACATGTCTGGTGAGTGTGCAGGCCTTTGAAAAACTGTGACATTTTCATCTTCCAGGAATTGCGTACAGATCCTTGCAACATGATGTCCTGCTGAAACATGAGGTGATGGCGGCGGGTGAACGGCACGACAACGGGCCTCAGGATCTCGTCACGGTTTCTCTGCATTAAAATGACCTTTAATAAAATGCAATTGTGTTTGTTTTCCGTTGCTTATGCCTGCCCATACCATAACCCCACCACCACCATGGGGCACTCGGATGTCAATGTTGTGAATAACAAACTGCTCGCCCACACGACGCCATACACGCTGTCTGCCATCTGCCTGGTATAGTTGAAACCAGGAATCATCCATGAAGAGCACACTTCTCCAGCGTGCAAGTGGCCGTCAAAGGTGAGCATTTGCCCACTTAAGTCGGTTATGATGCCAAACTGCAGTCAGGTCAAGACCCTGGTGGGAACAACAAGCACGCAGATGAGCTTCCCTGAGACGATTTCTGAGTTTGTGCAGAAATTATTCGCTTGTGTAAACCCACAGTTTCATCAGCTGTCCAAGTGGCAGGTCTCAGACAATCTTGCAGGTGAAGTAGCCGGATGTAGAGGTCCTGGGCTGGTGTGCTTACATGTGATCTGTGGTTGTGAGGCCAGTTGGATGTACTGCCAAATTCTCTAAAATGACTTTGGAGGTGGCTTATGGTAGAGAAATGTATATTAAATTACCTGGCAACAGCTCTGGTGGACATTCCTGCAGTCAGCATGTCAATTGCACGCTCCCCCAAAACTTGTGTGATAATACTGCACATTTTAGTGGCCTTTTATTGTCCCCCAGCACAAGGTGCACCTGTGTAATGACCATACTGTTTAATCAGCTTCTTGATATGCCACACCTGTCAGTTGGATGGATTATCTTGGCAAAGGAGAAATGCTCACTGACAGGGATGTAAACCCTTTGTGCACACAACTCTTGAAAGAAATAACCTTTTTGTGCACGAGGAGGATTTCTGGGATCTTTTATTTCAGTTCATGAAATAGGACCAACCCTTTACCTGTTGTGTTTATATTTTTGTTTAGTATAATTTCAGAAACTGTTCATGATAGATATGTTGCTATTAGCACTTTCATTTCACTATTACTGCAGATTTAATACGAACATTTCCTGAAATTACAATGCAAAAATCCAACAACCACAAAAATCCTATGTGTAGCACCTTTTAAAGGCAGTAGCTTTTCTGTGTTGAAATGATGTCGGCTTACTCCAACAACTGAATGGTGTGGGTATACCGAAACAACAGAATGGTGTGGGTATACCGAAACAACTGAATGGTGTGGGTATACCGAAACAACTGAATGGTGTGGGTATACCGAAACAACTGAATGGTGTGGGCATACCGAAACAACTGAATGGTGTGGGCGTACCCCAACAACAGAACGGTGTGGGCGTACCCCAACAACAGAACGGTGTGGGCATATACCATCGTCATGCGAGTAGACTGCTAATTGGCCAGCTCATTCTCCTTATGAGGAAGACATCATCCATTGAGATTTTCAATGGACATTTACTTTAAGGTATGACTAAACATGTAAACTGTAAAATTGATAAACTGACCTCCACTTGGTCCTGCGGTTCTGGAACCAGGTCTTGACCTGCGCGTCTGTCATCTTCAGGCTCTTGGCGAGGGTGGCCCGCTCCGCGCTCGCGAGGTACTTCTGCTGGTGGAAGCGCTTCTCCAACTCACAAATCTGCACACGGGAGAAGGATGTCCGAGGCTTTTTCCGTTTGGGCGGTGTGCGGTTCTGGTATGGGTGACCTATCCGCCGGGTCACCGTGAATGGCACGAGAGCTGAAGGAGGGAGCAGAACAGCAGACTGGAGGATGAGTTTACACGGTGGATGAGTGATGGGTGTTTTGTCCTCTGTGGTAGGAAAGACTCCAACTGTGTTGTTGTACAGTTCATAAATTCTGGGGTATAGGCTAATCCTCAGTAGAAAACGGTTATATTCATTATTAGCCTAGTTAGAAGAGAATTGTATTGGTTGATTTGGCGCCTGCATAAAACCGTGCGTTTCTGTTTGGGCCTACGTCGACTCATCCATCTGCAATTTGCAAATATTCATTTTTTAACCTGATTTTAATAGTTTATTCTCTAGGGATAAAGCCATCATTTCTGTCTGGATATTAAAGTTAGGCTTTCTCTTGCGTGAGCAAACAATGACATTAAATGGTAAACACAGGAAGTCGGTCATGTTGGGTTCGGCTCTGGGTGCCGAATCAGGCTATTACAAATGGAATAGCCCTGTATTTGAGATCAATAGCATTATTGCCTAACATTCACACTATGGCTTACTACTCTTCGCGAGAATGTTTTCATATGTCTTTATCAGATTGTATAAACTGTTGGGTGTTAAATAAAATCCTTAGATTTAAAAATCTATACATTTAGGCCAATAACAACAACGTGCATGAGATACATCTAAAAATAATAATTGATCACATGTCCTTGGCGCTAGAAGATCCTAAACTGGAAGTGAATACACACGGAGGCATAAAGCAATACAGTTTACGGCTATTCTGGGTGATTCTACAATGCGATTTGATTATTGTAGCAATTGTGTTTTTTGTCCACATTTTATTTGTATAGGCCTATTCAATATTTACACGTGGTTTCCGTTGCTATAAGTATTAATTGAAATAAGGAAATAGGCTGCAATTTCAGTAAAATTGCATAAGTGGGTGAAGCCTACGTTTTCTTACGTTTTAATGCGTAAAAGGTTGGAGATTGAATTAATGGTTATCAAAATGCTTTGTTATTTTATTGATCACATAATCTGTATTATTGTTGTTTTTATTGCCGTATCGTTATTATTTAGATTGTCACTTTTTTAAAGCTTATTACACGTTTATTGTAAGATAAGATGTTTTCAAGATGGTTTGAAAATTGCTATTACGGGAAACCGGGAACATTTTTTTTCGGAAAGTTACCTGATAACCTGTCCTTGGCGAACCTATAACCGACCAACGGGAAACACAGGCCTCCATACCCGGGCACAGCGCTCCCCACATGCGGCGGTCCCTCGACCGTCAACGGTCTGTGAGCGGGCACCCGGATCACTCCTCTGCTGCCCAGGCTGCGCTTCACTCCGTACAAACCATGATCCTCTAACTGTGGTACCATACCCGAGAGGGAGATGGACAGCGCGGTGTAGGACGCTGCGCTCCCCCCGGTCGGGCTCCCCAAAAGGTAACCGTCTCCAATGCTGGTCCGGCCGCTCTCTGAGTCAGCACCGCTACTAAGTATCTGGTCGATGCCGAAGCTGATGGGTTCGTGCTGGACCACTTTGAGAGGAGGGCTTGGGGCGCTGAGTGCGCGCTCCATCCCCACCGTTTACTCAGACCTTGGGATGGCTGGACAGGATGGAAATTAAATAACGAGGTTAAACAGCCAGTTTGTGCCAAAATGCAACTGCGGTTGGCTCCATTGTCATCCTCCGTTCAGAATCCGACCATTTGAAACTTCGGAAAGCACGCCAGTGAAAGTTTGATTTGCGTTTGGATAAGTCTGTGAAGCTCTCTTCCCTGCGTCAAAAAATGTTGGTCTTGCTGCCCACCCCCCATTCCTGTGTTTTTATTGGTTGGTGCTGTCAATCCCTTGAGGGCAGGATAATTTAACACCATAACCTCGACTGCTTTCCGACAGAGTTAATTTAGTGCAATATCAGAGCGTACATTTCTAAACCTTGTATTTGACCTGTTTGGACAATTCACTTGACCTAGTGTTTTATTTATGTAACCAGGCAAGTCAGTTAAGAACACATTCTTATTTACAGTTACGGCCTAGGACCAGTGGGTTATCAGCCTTACCATTTTGGGGATTCGAGCTAGCAACCTTTCGGTAACTGGCACAACACTCTAACCACTAGGCTACCTGCCGCCCCACAGGCTTTGAAAAAGTGCCCGGAGTCCCTGTTTTCTAACCTCCATTTTGTAGCCTTGTCATTGTCCGATCTCCATGAAAATACAGTAGGCTGTAATGAAATATATTAATTGAACAGAAATAACAGATACAAGTTGCAACGATGACATATTTCTTACTTCCCATTGCCTTTTCCTATTTCGACACAGTTTAGTCGTTGATCATCTCTAGCTCTGGTCTCCGTCTCTTCTCTGATATGTCCATCCCGCAATACGGGATGGTGCCTGCGCGTCTCTCACCAGACCTGTGGATTAGTGAAGGTGAATGCAGGCAGTTCAGTCGTCTTATTGATTTTCTACGAGGAACACGAGAGGACCTGTGTTAACACAAGAGTCTATTCGTCATGGATTGAAGTGGGCCTTGGTTAGGGCCATTGATTTGAGGTATAGAGGAAGCGAGGCATCACTTCTCCGTTTTGATTACGGCGTCTGTCAACAGCTACTGGCAGATTACTCCTTCTCTGTGTAAGACATACATTTGAGGTAAACCAATAGGTTGTATCCGAACCGTGTCTGCTGCTGGTAATCATAATGCTTTAAATTCTTACAAGACCTAAACTAAATGACAATAGTGCAGGGTACAACCCGACGGTGGCACATTAATTGATAATATAAGGGAATTGTCTGACGAGGCCACGGGCTATACGGAGGAAGTAGAGGGTCGCTGGAACCTCCTGCCCATCAGAATCAATGAAAAGACGGACACAATTAACTGTTTATGTACCCCTGGCTAGAGCTTTGCTGAGATGTGTTCCTGTCCTCGTCTCTATAGACCTGATATAGGCCCATAGTCTTTATCATATTTACATGTACATTTTATTTATCGACAAAAACAAATATTCTTAACACAGGTAAAACATTTAACTATTAGGCTACAATTGAAACCTATATTTTGGGTTGCAAGATTCTTATAGGTTTTAATTTTGACAGGCATAGATACGACTATTTTAATGATGCATTTGATGAGGCGATATAAGCTAGGTACCCCCCGCAATCAAAATTATAACCTCGATCGAATTTGTTGTATGAGTAAATGTTCATAACGGAGGTTCTGTTGTTTTTTTTTGTCCCATCTATATGGCTTTAAAAAATGTTTTTAATGTGCGTTAAGGTTTTCATATTCATCCTGAGGAAATTCCTTTATGTATAATAATGATCTCGTATTAATACGTTGTTTACAATACATGTGTTTTCCATAAACGAACAATTGGATTAGGCATATCAAGAGACCTAACCAAAATTTGACGTGGTTGTTCAGAAATATGGACTGGCAGAATTGGCTATAGTTTCCCCACCATCGTGAGCACACCGGTGGCCTATTTTCACGAGGGAGAAATGGACTGTTATAGCTGTCATTTCCCGTACACATTTTCATATTTACTGCGCAGTTATCAGGCTACTTTATATTAAAATCATAATTACTATTTATTGTGTACCTATATGTGGTTGATCGTTTTATTCTATTAAATTATATGGTTCATGTATATATATATTTTTCGATTGCATGCATTTTGATTTAGCCTAATACGACCATCTGCAGTCCTACACACATAGCAAAAACGGGTCTAGTCAACGTTGTTTTCACGTCATGTTAATCAAAAAATGCAACGTGATGACGATCAATCAACGTGGAAAACTGCTTAGATTTGAAAGAAGTATCCAACATTAGGAATTTCGTATTTGTTTCATCCAACTTTGCATCTAAATCCAATGACATGGTGACATTTTTGGTTGGTTTCACTTTGAATTCACGTTAATTGACAACACAACCAAATGTAAATAAAAAGATAGAAGTTGAACTGACATCTGTGCCCGGTGGATATATTATGCACTGTGGATCTGGGAACGCGGCAGAAACGGTGTCATAGCTGGCTCTCTCTCCACTGGATATGTATTGAGCGGACGGGGACAGGGGAACATTGGTTCAGGGGTCGTTGGGTGTAAATGAGCCGGTGTAATCCTCAGATTATCCGAGTTTATGCCACACCATGAAGCCACTAAATCCGGGGAATGCTAGGCCTACTACATGGATGATACAACCACGATAATAACTATAGGTCTATACGATAATATAACTAATAGCTTTAAAACTATTTAAAAAATACTAGAAATACTAGAAATAGACGAACAAATAAATTGGCCACCGGATACAAAACACATTAACTTTATACGAAAACAGACGAGTGTGCATGACATTGACAGCAATGGAGGTGGCACACTAAAAATTAGGGGTTCAACAAGGGTTCTTCTAAGATCCTCAAAGATCTAAGGACCTTCAGGTTATTGTCACTGAAAATGGCCCCCAAAAGGTTATTCCAAGAACCCAATAGGAGGTGGGGTTAATCGAGTAACCTCCTTAGTTGGTGGGGGTTCTTGCAGGAACCTAACTGCCCAACTGAAACATTTGGATCTGAATTTGAAAGGACAGCAGGTGAAGGCACTTAACTGACAAATGTAAAAGTCTCCTCAATTTAAGGTAAGTTGTCCCTTGTATTATATAAATTCATATTGTTTTATGGTGACACCATCTATCTTTTCATATTTGTGCAAATCTTTCTAAGGATCGGACCCTTTTTTAAACATTTTTGCCTAAAATGACACCCAAATCTAACTGCCTGTAGCTCAGGGCCTGAAACAAGGATATGCCATTTGAAAGGAAACACTTTGAAGTTTGTGGAAATGTGAATTTAATGTAGGAGAATATAACACATTAGATTTGGCAAAAGGTAATACAAAGACAAAACTAACCGTTTCTTTGCATTTTTGAAATGCAAGAGAAAGGCCATAATGAATTATTCTAGCCCAGGTTCAATTTAGGCATTGGCCACTAGATGGCAGCAGTGTATGTGCAAAGGTTTTGAGTGATCCAATGAACTGTTGCATATCTATTCAAAATGTTGTATCAAGACTGCCCAAATGTGCCCAATTGGTTTATTCATACATTCATACATTTCCAAGTTCATAATTGTGCTCTCTCCATTAACAATAGCATGGGATTCTTTCACCGTAGTTGTTACTGTAAATTGGACAGCGCAGTTAGATTAACAAGAATTTAAGATTTCTGCCATTATCAGATATGTCTATGTCCTGGGGATTTCTTTTGTTTCTTACAACCTCATGCTAATCACATTAGCCTACGTTAGCTCAACCGTCCCGAGGACGGGACACCGATCCTTAACAGAAAATGGACACAATTCAATGGATATCAATCAACAAAGAAGTAAGAATATGTACACTATAAGAATATGTTGAAGGCTGGCTGTATTGTGTGCAGATGACTGAACTGCTCACTTTTGTGACTATGTCTGCAGGTATACAGACGAGGAGACATACACAGTATGTAAATTGGTATTGGTATGTAATGCAGGTCATATGTACCATTCTCCTCCCTTACCTCTTCAATGAATATCCCATAGTCCTCTACATTATGGACAAGGTATGTGTATGACAACCATTATCAAAACAGTTGTTTTTATTCACATTCACAACAAAAACCAAGGTTTGAATACTGTTGTGTGCATGTTTTGTTAATCATCTGTATAATTACTATTTTTTGGGATTCACAGACCTCCCTACAGCTCTGATGAATATAACAGGAAACCTGTTCGATCACCATTCACTGCTAAATCATTCTGGCTATATATACAGTGTCAAGAAGAAATATGTGAACCCTTTGGAATTACATGGATTCCTGCAAAAATTGGTCATAAACTTTGATCTGATCTTCACAACAATATACAAACACCGTCTGCTTAAACTAATAACACACAAACAATTATACGTTTTATGTCTTTATTGAACACACCGTGTAAACATTCACAGTGCAGGGTGGGAAAAGTATGTGAACCCTTGGATTTAATAACTGGTTGACCCTCCTTTGGCAGCAATAACCTCAACCAAACGTTTTCTGTAGTTGCGGATCAGACCTGCACAACAGTCAGAAGGAATTTTGGACCATTCCTCTTTACAAAACTGTTTCAGTTCAGCAATATTCTTAGGATGTCTGGTGTGAACCGCTCGCTTGAGATCATGCCAAGGCATTTTTAATCGGGTTGAGGTCAAGACTCTGACTGGGCCACTCTAAAAGGCATCTTTTCTTCTGTTGAAGCCATTCTCTGTTTGGGGTCATTGTCCTGTTGCATCACTCAACTTCTGTTGAGCTTCAATTGGCAGACAGATAGCCTTTCATTCTCCTGCAAAATGTCTTGATAAATTTGGGAATTCATTTTTCCGTTGATGATAGAAAGCTGTCTAGGCCCTGAGGCAACAAAGCAGCCCCAAACCATGATGCTCCCTCCACCATACTTTACAGTTGGGATGAGGTTTTGATGTCGGTGTGCTGTGCCATTTTTCTCTACACAAAGTGTTGTGTGTTCCTTCCAAACAACTAAATTTTAGTTTATTCTGTCCACAAAATATTTTGCCAGAAGCGCAGTGAAACATCCAGGTGCTCTTTTGCGAATTTCAGACGTGCAGCAATGTTTGTTTTGGACAGCAGTGGCTTCTTCCATGGTGTCCTTCCATGAACGCCATTCTTGTTTAGTGTTTTACGTATCATAGACTCATCAACAGAGATGTTAGCATGTTCCAGAGATTTCTGTAAGTCTTTAGCTGACACTCTAGGATTCTTCTTAACCTCATTGAGCATTCTGCGCTGTGCTCTTGCAGTTATCTTTGCAGGACGGCCACTCCTAGGGAGAGTAGCAACAGTACTGAACTTTCTCCATTTATAGACAATTTGTCTTACCATGGACTGATGCACATCAAGGCTTTTAGAGACACTTGTGTAACCCTTTCCAGCTTCATACAGAACAGCAATTCTTAATCTTAGGTCTTCTGAGGTCTCTTTTGTTCGAGGCATGGTTCACATCAGGCAATGTTTCTTGTGAATAACAAACTCACAAAGTCAGCTCTAACCAACATCTCCAATCTCATCTCATTGATTGGATTCCAGGTTAGCTGACTCCTGACTCCAATTAGTTTTTGGAAAAGTAATTAGCCTAGGAGTTCACATAATTTTTCCTACCTACACTGTGAATGTTTAAATGATGTATTAAATATAGACAAGAAAAATACAATAATTAGTGTGTTATTAGTTTATTTAAGCACACTGTGTTTGTCTATTGTTGTGACTAAGATGAAGATCAGATAACATTTTATGACAAATTTATGCAGAAATCCAGGTAATTCCAAAGGGTTCACATACTTTTTCTCGCCACTGTATATAGATACGGAGAACATCAACACATTAACATCAATACGCCAGAGGATATACAGTACCTATTGGACTTGGGACTCTGCTGGGAGTTTACCTCATATTTAGATTTTTTAATTCTGCTTTGCCACTAAAATCAAAAATAAACACTGACAACTCAAATATTGTGTTATTGTTGTTATTGTTATGCATATTATTATTAATATTGGGGTGGGGGGGGAGAGTTAAAAAATGAACCCCAAAAGGTTCTTTGAGGATCCATCAAAAGAGGTTCTTTGAAGAACTTATAGGGGTTCCCCCACAGTTTCAATTTGAAGTACCCCTAAAGGATTCTCCAGGAACCTTTTCTTTTAGAGTGCAAGAGCACAAACTGACCTGGGACCAGTCTATAGGCTACCTCCCCTTAAAGGCTATATCCGCTTACATTTGAAAAAAAAAAAAAAGTTTAACTTTTATTTATTTATTTTTTATTTTATCTTTATTTAACCAGGTAGGCCAGTTGAGAACACGTTCTCATTTACAACTGCGACTTGGCCAAGATAAAGCAAAGCAGTGCGACACAAACAACACAGAGTTACACATGGGATAAACAAACGTACAGTCAATAACACAATAGAAATATTTATATACAGTGTATGCAAATGAGGTAAGATTAGGGAGGAAAGGCAATAAATAGGCCGTAGTGGCGAAATAATTACAATGTAGCATTAACACTGGAGTGATAGATGTGCAGAAGATGAATGTGCGAGTAGAGATACTGGGGTGCAAAGGAGCAAAAAAAATAATTACAATATGGGGATGAGGTAGTTGGGTGGGCTATTTACAGATGGGCTGTTAACACCAATTAGATAAAAGTAATGACATAAAAAAGAATCGATGCCAATACTAAATTAGGCTAAAGCAACTGTAACACTTATAATTATTAGGCAAGTAGGCTAATATAACAATAGACCAATGACATTTCAATCGAAAGCAGTTTTGGTAATGACACTTGACTTTGGAAAGCTATCTTCATAAATGGCCCTCCGTGAGCAATTAGGACACGGTCAATTCTCGTGCAAACTGCAAAGCCAATATATTCAGCTGGCATTCTGGTTCTCTGGAGAGAGAGGCCTAACGTCCAAAGAAAATGGAACAAAGACTGAAAGTGCACGATTGATTTGAGAAATTAGCTTACCACTTGATCTGCATAATCGAGGTTCGAGCTTGTGGCACCCGCGGGCTCTGTTTTTATTGCACGTGTCTTCACTCTGTCTTTTTAAAGGAAGGGGACGGGCTGCTTTTGAATAATGAATGAGGCGTTTTTCTATTGTCGCTAAAGTGCTGGTGATGTTAGAATATGGAAATGCAGCGGTAAGTAATAGTGCATTTAAAGAGGATGTACTAATGTTTTATTATGATATGTAGGGAAAGAGATGGAGATGGGGAGAGGGAGGAAGGGAGGAGAGATCTGTTTTATTGCAATATAAGCGACAGTAGAGGAAGAGATTGCCTCGCAGGCAAATTGAGTTGTTAATGAAACTACCGCTCATAAGGATTATTTTCCTGCCATCCTCATGAAATATTTAAAGTATTTAATATACGTATTGGTGCTGGCCATTGGGCAACAGGCAGCTATAGCAATCAATAAAATTGGTGCCATACGACATTTATAGGAGGTATTTCACATTAGCCTACAATGCTTGGCAGAATATATCTCTGTTTACAATGAAAAAGAGAAATAGTGTCTTCCCTTTTCCGTGCTCAATGCATGGTGTTGCCAGTGGGAGTGTTGACATGTTGACATGCTCAGTGGGATGTTTCTAGGTCAGAGAGGGGAATGGGATCTCCTTTGGGGACTTGCATAACCCTGCCTGTGTTAGAGTATGAGACAGGACTATGAGGTGGAAGGGCTATGCCCCTGTAGATACAGGACTGTGGGGTGGAAGGGCTATGCCCCTGTGGATACAGGACTGTGGGGTGGAAGGGCTATGCCCCTGTGGATACAGGACTGTGGGGTGGAAGGGCTATGCTCCTGTGGATACAGGACTGTGGGGTGGAAGGGCTATGCCCCTGTGGATACAGGACTGTGGGGTGGAAGGGCTATGCCCCTGTGGATACATACAGGACTGTGGGGGGGCTAATACAGGGCTATGCCACTGTGGATACAGGACTGTGGGGTGGAAGGGCTATGCCCCTGTGGATACAGGACTGTGGGGTGGAAGGGCTATGCCTCTGTGGATACAGGACTATGGGGGGTAAGGGCTATGCCCCTGTGGATACAGGACTGTGGGGTGGAAGGGCTATGCCTCTGTGGATACATGACTATGGGGGGGAAGGGCTATGCCTCTGTGGATACAGGACTGTGGGGTGGAAGGGCTATGCCTCTGTGGATACAGGACTATGGGGGGTAAGGGCTATGCCCCTGTGGATACAGGACTGTGGGGGGGAAGGGCTATGCCTCTGTGGATACAGGACTATGGGGGGGAAGGGCTATGCCCCTGTGGATACAGGACTGTGGGGTGGAAGGGCTATGCCTCTGTGGATACATGACTATGGGGGGGAAGGGCTATGCCTCTGTGGATACAGGACTGTGGGGTGGAAGGGCTATGCCCCTGTGGATACAGGACTGTGGGGTGGAAGGGCTATGCCTCTGTGGATACATGACTATGGGGGGGAAGGGCTATGCCTCTGTGGATACAGGACTATGGGGGGGAAGGGCTATGCCCCTGTGGATACAGGACTGTGGGGTGGAAGGGCTATGTCCCTGTGGATACAGGACTGTGGGGGGGAAGGGCTATGCCTCTGTGGATACAGGACTATGGGGGGAAGGGCTATGCCTCTGTGGATACAGGACTATGGGGGGGAAGGGCTATGCCTCTGTGGATACAGGACTATGGGGGGGAAGGGCTATGCCTCTGTGGATACAGGACTATGGGGGGGAAGGGCTATGCCCCTGTGGATACAGGACTATGGGGGGGAAGGGCTATGCCTCTGTGGATACAGGACTATGGGGGGGAAGGGCTATGCCCCTGTGGATACAGGACTGTGGGGGGGAAGGGCTATGCCCCTGTGGATACAGGACTATGGGGGGGAAGGGCTATGCCTCTGTGGATACAGGACTATGGGGTGGAAGGGCTATGTCCCTGTGGATACAGGACTGTGGGGGGGAAGGGCTATGCCCCTGTGGATACAGGACTATGGGGTGGAAGGGCTATGCCTCTGTGGATACAGGACTATGGGGGGGAAGGGCTATGCCCCTGTGGATACAGGACTATGGGGGGGAAGGGCTATGCCTCTGTGGATACAGGACTATGGGGGGGAAGGGCTATGCCCCTGTGGATACAGGACTGTGGGGGGGAAGGGCTATGCCTCTGTGGATACAGGACTATGGGGGGGAAGGGCTATGCCCCTGTGGATACAGGACTGTGGGGGGGAAGGGCTATGCCCCTGTGGATACAGGACTGTGGGGTGGAAGGGCTATGCCTCTGTGGATACAGGACTATGGGGTGGAAGGGCTATGCCTCTGTGGATACAGGACTATGGGGTGGAAGGGCTATGCCTCTGTGGATACAGGACTATGGGGTGGAAGGGCTATGCCCCTGTGGATACAGGACTATGGGGTGGAAGGGCTATGTCCCTGTGGATACAGGACTGTGGGGGGGAAGGGCTATGCCCTAAAATAGTTTTGGAAGACAAAGCCAATCACATAAATGTTTTGTTTTACTTTGTTATATTTTGAACATTTATTTTGAGATATTTGTTGAGCATTGTGTTCTTGGCTTGTAAAAACAAAGGAAGGGATGGGGTTTGGCTGAGATCAAGGGTGTGTGTTCATGGTGTGTGAGCATGGTGTGTGTTCATGGTATGTGTGTATGTTGTGTGTGTATGGTGTGTGCGAATGGTGTGTGTGTATGGTGTGTGAGCATGGTGTGTGAGCATGGTGTGTGTGTATGGTGTGTGTGTGTGTATGGTGTGTGTGTGTGTGTATGGTGTGTGTGCATGGTGTGTGTTCATGGTGTGTGAGCATGGTGTGTGTTCATGGTGTGTGTGTATGGTGTGTGTGTGTGTATGGTGTGTGTTCATGGTGTGTGAGCATAGTGTCTGTTCATGGTGTGTGTTCATGGTGTGTGAGCATGGTGTGTGTTCATGGTGTGTGTTCATGGTGTGTGTTCATGGTGTGTGTGTAGGGTGTGTGTTCATGGTGTGTGTTCATGTTGTGTGAGCATGGTGTGTGTTCATGGTGTGTGTTCATGGTGTGTGTTCATGGTGTGTGTAAGGTGTGTGTTCATGGTGTGTGAGCATGGTGTGTGTTCATGGTGTGTGTGTATAGTGTGTGTATATGGTGTGTGAGCATGGTGTGTGAGCATGGTGTGTGAGTAAGGTTTGTGTGTATGGTGTGTGAGCATGGTGTGTGTGTATGGTGTGTGAGCATGGTGTGTGTGTATGGTGTGTGTGTATGGTGATTGTTCATGGTGTGTGTTCATGGTGTGTGTGTAGGGTGTGTGTTCATGGTGTGTGTTCATGGTGTGTGAGCATGCTGTGTGTGTATGTTGTGTGTGTATGGTTTGTGTTCATGGTGTGTGTGTAGGGTGTGTGTTCATGGTGTGTGTTCATGTTGTGTGAGCATGGTGTGTGTTCATGGTGTGTGTGTGTAGGGTGTGTGTTCATGGTGTGTGTGTAGGGTGTTTGTTCATGGTGTGTGAGCATGGTGTGTGTTCATGGTGTGTGTTCATGGTGTGTGTGTATAGTGTGTGTATATGGTGTGTGAGCATGGTGTGTGAGCATGGTGTGTGAGTATGGTGTGTGTGCATGGTGTGTGTTCATGGTGTGTGAGCATGGTGTGTGTTCATGGTGTGTGTGTATGGTGTGTGTGTGTGTATGGTGTGTGTTCATGGTGTGTGAGCATAGTGTCTGTTCATGGTGTGTGTTCATGGTGTGTGAGCATGGTGTGTGTTCATGGTGTGTGTTCATGGTGTGTGTTCATGGTGTGTGTGTAGGGTGTGTGTTCATGGTGTGTGTTCATGTTGTGTGAGCATGGTGTGTGTTCATGGTGTGTGTTCATGGTGTGTGTTCATGGTGTGTGTAAGGTGTGTGTTCATGGTGTGTGAGCATGGTGTGTGTTCATGGTGTGTGTGTATAGTGTGTGTATATGGTGTGTGAGCATGGTGTGTGAGCATGGTGTGTGAGTAAGGTTTGTGTGTATGGTGTGTGAGCATGGTGTGTGTGTATGGTGTGTGTGTATGGTGTGTGTTCATGGTGTGTGTTCATGGTGTGTGTGTAGGGTGTGTGTTCATGGTGTGTGTTCATGTTGTGTGAGCATGCTGTGTGTGTATGTTGTGTGTGTATGGTTTGTGTTCATGGTGTGTGTGTAGGGTGTGTGTTCATGGTGTGTGTTCATGTTGTGTGAGCATGGTGTGTGTTCATGGTGTGTGTGTGTAGGGTGTGTGTTCATGGTGTGTGTGTAGGGTGTTTGTTCATGGTGTGTGAGCATGGTGTGTGTTCATGGTGTGTGTTCATGGTGTGTGTGTATAGTGTGTGTATATGGTGTGTGAGCATGGTGTGTGAGCATGGTGTGTGAGTATGGTGTGTGAGCATGGTGTGTGTGTATGGTGTGTGAGCATGGTGTGTGTGTATGGTGTGTGTGTGTATGGTGTGTGAGCATGGTGTGTGTGTATGGTGTGTGTGTATGGTGTGTGAGCATGCTGTGTGTGTATGGTGTGTGTGTGTATGGTTTTTGTTCATGGTGTGTGTTCATGGTGTGTGTAGGGTGTGTGTTCATGGTGTGTGTTCATGGTGTGTGTTCATGTTGTTTGAGCATGGTGTGTGAGCATGGTGTGTGAGCATGGTGTGTGTATGGTGTGTGAGCATGGTGTGTGTGTATGGTGTGTGTGTGTATGGTGTGTGAGCATGGTGTGTGTATGGTGTGTGTATTCGGATCATTTTAGTCTGTCTGATGGTTGAATGCATGATTGCCTCTACATGAACGTGGGAGGGAGAGGAGGAGGGGGGAGGAATGTCCTGAGTTAAAGGGATGGATGGTGGGAGGGAGAAGAGGAGGGGGCAGGAATGTCCTGAG